>NC_081767.1:31532131-31657131 GCF_963082965.1 Carassius carassius | reverse complement strand
GATGTGTTTGTGCTTTTTTTTAGCACTATTGAGAAGGCGAACGAAATAGTGCAAACTGGTGTTGTGATCAAAGGTTCACTCACGCAGGTGTTTCCTCTGAGCACTCCCGCCAAGAAAATAATCCTTTCAAACATCCCTCCATTTGTGAAAGATGAGATGATCGTGCAGGAGTTGTCACGATATGGAAAGATAGTTTCCCCCATCAAAAAAATTCTACTTGGATGTAAATCGCCTTTAGTGCAACATCTCGTGTCTTTTAGGAGACAGGTGTTTATGATTCTTAAGAATGGGGAGGATGAACTAGTTTTTAAATTTAAAGTAGAAGGCTTTGATTATGCTGTCTTCGTATCATCTGATATGACGATCAAATGTTTTAGTTGCTCGAAAATTGGGCATCTCAGTCGTAATTGCCCTGATAAATTTAACAAGAACACCGAGCAGATTGATGTAGATAAAGCGGAGAGCGCTGTTGGTGAATCCAGTGCAGCGGTGAATCCTGCGAATACACTGCTCGAGCCGCTCGAGGAAGTGAACAGCGCGGAGACGCGCGCGTCGTGCTCCACTGTTGATTATGGAGTTGTTACGGTACCAGAGAACGCGGTGGGGTTGAGTACATTGTCTTCTGTAGACATTGTAAAGGAAAATCCGAGATTGAATGACTGTGGATTGGACATGGAAGTTTAACTCCAATTAAAAGAAGAAAGAGTCGAAATGATAAAGTCAGTAAACAAGTCAAAATAGGTGATGCTGTTGAAGATTAAATCATAGCTTCGGACAACGATGACTCTGATTCTAGTGTTTCTTTGTGTTCAGAGTTCTCTGCTTGTTCATATATATATACATAACAGAAATGGCATAGTTGCATTGATTGATACCCTGATAAACAATGTTCTGGTGTCTCATCCATTTGGTATCTGCTATTTTTGACAAATGTTACAGCGACCAAAGACTCGTGTTCTGTGAATTTAACTAAACAACCATCGACAGAGCCATTATCGTGTTTTGTTTTAGTTTGGAAGGCTGCTTCATCGAGCATGCACTTGAAGGGTTGCCATGTCCACCTTTTAAGCATCTTTGGGCTTGTTATTTGGCTCAGCTCACAAAGTAATCCAGTTAATGGAGTTAACAAAGTGATTTCCAAGATAAAGCATTTGGATTTTAAGTTTATTAAAGGCTCATTTGTATTTGCTGTTTTAATAAAAAAATAAATAAAAAAATAAATTCTAGCAAGATACGGCAAAACTAAAGAGTCAAGGTTTACCTTGTTCCCTCAATTTCTTGCACAGTGCATAAAGATAAAAATAACTAAATAATAATAATAATAAATAAAAAACTAAAACATTTGAATACATCATTAACAACTAGTTGTTTAACTTAGTTCCTTATAACCATGTCTAGAATTTCTGTAAATGTGGTTCTCTTACGAGAGCTCTCTCTTACTGCGTCTTAGCTAAGATGCTACGGGAAAAGTCTCTTTTCACGAAATACTGAAGCAAAAAATTATCCTTAATTTTGTATTTTTGTAAAGCGCATTTGCAGCAGTACACAGCCATAGGCGAGACGGCTCGTTCACTCATTGGCTTGTTCTGTGGTTCTGCATGTCTTTTAAAAAATTCTTAAAATCAATGATGTTGCTTAATTTTGATGTAAATAACTATTAAAACATTCTGTCGATTTCTCAACAGATTCCTTTAATATAATTAAGGAGACAAACAAATTAAGGAGCTGGTGTGACAGAATGAAATATATATATATATATATATATATATATATATATATATATATATATATATATATGTCTGTGTAATTATATTTTAATCAATTTAAAAAGGTTAATACAGTGTAAATATGTTATTTAAGTAGTTTTGTGTTAATCGGTGATCAATTAGTTTAGTCCAACAATTCTGTGATCGATTGCTGCTGCCTCGTCAACCAGTAGGGGGAGAACTCGTGGTGTTTCTTCATTACACATACACGGGTTTCTTGTATACAAACAATACCGGATGCGCGCGCATCCAGGAGGCAGAAAACCGCTATCTGTTATGCCGAGTTCGGTAAAAGAACATTGTAATTAACGTAGATTTCGCATTGTTTGTAATTTCTTGTTGACTCAATAATAAATTGCAATTTCAGAGTTGGATCTGTTTGTTTGTGTTTCATATTAATATATTATTAATATAACATTATGTAAAACGTCCAACTGTAAAAAAAACCATGCTTCCCCCTAGGCACGTTGAACATCTGACACCCAGCACTGGCTCGGTTGGTACAATTGACAACGCAACAACTCCTTGGCATTTTGACTAGCGACAACACCACCACCTAAACCATTTACTCCGGTACGAAGAGCGCGGGTCTTTTGCCTCTTGGTTGCGTGCGCAAGCAGTGATGACGTCGCCGAGAAATCCATGTATAAAGTTATCATTGGAGAAGCATCGTGGAGTGTGACTGATTAATTCTCTCCCCTTTTTCAGGGGTACAACACTGAAACAAATATAAACTAAATGAAATAAAAGTGTCCATAAACTGAAATTGCAACAGCTAACAAATATTTCTCATACTGTAACTAACTAAGTATTATTGTAAGCTTGAAAATACAGTCATCAGCAGTCTTTCATTCGTGAGCTGTGAGCGTAACACAGTTACCTTTAGGATAAGTAATTCATAACTATCTCTGACACAATCCGGAAGATAGATTAGCATCAGCGTCACCTCCATACTACAGTACAGGCGCGGATTTATGGGTGGGCCTGGGTGGACACGTGCCCACCCAGATTGACAGGTGGCCCACTCAATCAGATTAATAAAAACAATTTATTTTTTTAATTTTAATAATAACGAATTAATAAATAATTTAGAGTATAATTAAATTAAATGCATGTATGGTGAGATTACTACATTTTATTTAATTAAACGCATTTAGTGAGATTATTATATTTTCATGTCAATCTGTGTTCATTTTGACCACGAACCATGCACTGTCAGCCTGTCACTTTAATTCAGCGCGTGCAGCACATCAGAAATAGACTCGGTGCAGAAACGATCTCTGCACTGCACTGCACATTGAACGGATCGCCGGCCCGCATCCGCGCGCAGTGTGAAAGCTCTATAATACGGAGCCCGGGAATCAGGTGTATAAGATTAAAAAACCCGAGGCCCCTCAGTATATTCACCAGGCCCACCTATTAATGACGTTCTGTATCCGCCACTGCTACAGTAATGGGGAAATACATTGTTTAAGTCAATGTTGTTCCACTGCTTTCAGCCTGTATGTCTATGAAACCTGTGGAATATAAAGTGAGTATGTTAACAGGCTGAATTAAAGGAATAGCTCATCCAAAAATCCATACCAGATGTAGAGTTTTTTGCTTCATCAGATTTGGAGAAATTTAGCATTAGATCACTCTTGGAATTATAGACCAAATCAGTTTTGACGCCATATTGAATTGAACCCAAATAGACATTTGTCAGGGTTGAAAACAGTTAAACACAGTTTAATGCACCAGGAACAAAAGCATCCCACCGGATCTAAGTTCAATGTGGTCTAGATTAGACGTTCAGCTAAACTTTTCTTTTGTGCTAAGTTTTGGAAAAAGTAAATGATGACAGATTTTTCATTTCTGGGTGAACTGTCTCTTTAAACCGGAACATGGCACTTTTTCCAGTTTATAAAACCATTAGTGTTCCATTAAGTGCTTTCTTCTTTTCTTAACATGATTTTTCTCCTCCTCGCTCACTTCTTCTTTCTTTCCCTCATTTGCTCACCCTCTTTTTGGCTCATTTTGATGAAGCCTCATCAAGACTAAAATGATTCGTCTTCCTAAATTAGATTAAGCACAATTCACCATGCACACTTCATATGAGACGTGCCCTTTTCCCGACAGCACGCGTTGGAAAAAGAACACAGATAACAGGAAAGAGTTTTAAGTGCAATGCATCAGATCAAAAGGCATTAGGAAGTGTGATCATGACATGCAGGGAGCAGCAGGCATGGATCATGTGAATGGTATTAAAGACCTCAGGTTTAGACGGTCGAATTTAGATGGCCCGGCAGAAAGGGCACACATGTAACCACATGTCTAAGTGAAAGATCCATCAGATGCACAATGGATTTCTCTCCGTTTTTTTTGTTCCAGAGGATGGAAAAGGTTAGAGATGGATGGAGAAAGAATAATGATGAAGTATAAATGAACTTGTGGAGAAAGCTCTTGAAGCATGCTGGAGGATAATGTGTCTGGGCGATTCTCACAAAAACACGTCCAGCTCATACTTTACCCTGGAGTCCATGAAAAGAAAGATTTATTTGACGATTTTGTAGCACTGTGACATCATTTTAAAGGAAATCAAGCACATCTGATCACCCTCAATTAACATCCGGACGCTTTATCTTCAAGTGCATTTATAACACTACACCATAGTGTTGGGTAAGTTACTGTAAAAGTAATGAATTACTAGCTACTAATTACATATTCAACAGTGTAATTAGATTACTGTACTAAATCTTCTCTCTAAAATGTATTGCATTACTATTTGCTTTCTAAATCCCACCAGTTGAATGACTGCTGATAACTGCTCTTTTAATTCATTAAAAAAAATTATAGAAAATGCCATAAATTAATACTGAACTGACCAAAGTATTTAAATGGAGAAGGTTACATTAAAACAAATTTTTACCTTAGATGTTACATTCACTATTGTTTTATATAAAATTAACCAATTTTTTCTAATGAGATTACATCAAAAATAGCTGTAATTAAATTACAGGAAAAAAAATAAGAGTAATAAAAATAAGAGCATTCCTTTAATTTTTCAAGGGAAAAACAATTAAATTACACTAATCAATTACTTAGTAATGCATTGCACCCAGCTCTGGTTTTATATTACTTTGACATTAAATTTCAGAATACTAGTCAGTGTCGCTGTGTGAGTGTTTCAAATTTGACATCTTTCTCTCCTCTGACCATCATAAAGGCATATAAATGCTATTGGGTTTTGCCATTTGAACAATATATTATACTTCTTATAGTTTCAGTTCACCACTATAGAGGTAAACCCAACTACTGCCAAATTTACACAGCAAAGGTGGCACAAATGTGCTTCTGAGGTGCCATTTAGATGTCTTTACACAGACTGTTTAATGCTGCTCAGAAATGGCATAAAGGTCAGAGCAGTCTTAACTCTGCTGTGTAAAAATGCCTCTATGAAGACTTCCACCTCTGAAAACCCCAGAAATATGAAAAGCGTTATTTAGAATCTTAATTTTCAATTTACAAATAAATCCTTTGACCTGCTTTGATAGAATGTTGAGAGTTCAAAATGTAACCTACAGCTGTGATGTCATCACACATACTGAATTTGGATTGGGCTTCTTTCTTACATCTTTTTAGGTATTCACCATATTTTTCAATGCGGAAGTAAGCCATTTTCTGTGAATATTCTGTGATACTGAGAAATGTGCCCAATTTATTTATTGATTTATTTATTTTTGGAGTGAAAAAGCATTATTTGTGGATAATTTTGACAGTATTCACACAATAACTGGATCTACGATCAATCGGTTCCAAAAAGGAATTCAAAACCTGTGCTAATCGAAAGAAAACAAGTTGATTAAAAAAAAGGTTAATGCAATATTTGGTAAAAAATAGGGCATAATGACAAATTTATTTATTTTTATTTTTTTTGTAGACCAGTGGATACAATGGATAGATAATGTACTGTAGATAATGGATAAAGAAAAATTATCAACATTTTGGGGGAATTGGTTCACACTCTGTGTGAGCAAAGTCAGTAAGCATTTTAAGGAAAAAGAAAATCATATCCTGGGTTAAACCCTTTATATGTAACATTATAGCAATCTCTATATCAGGATGTAATGCTTTTGTTCAATTCATATGCATTTTCTTTTTGGTCCTCAACACTTTAAGCAATGAAACACTTTCCTATGCAGACATACCCACAAAAGAAAACCATTTACTCACACTTTTGTCATTCCATACGGATATGATTATAATATCCAGAGCTGTCAAGTGCTAAAAAGGACAAATATGGAACGTATTTAAAAAACTCTCTTAAAAACTCTATAAAACTCTCTTTTTGGGAGTACAACCAGGTCATGATTTTGATAGGTTTCTAGAGTTCTACACAAACACACACAAACAATGTCCTTTTTCAGAGCTGTGTGGTCAGAGAGAAGTGTGGGAGCTCATGGAGAGAGAGACTTTGGGTAAGAAGGTAATACAAAGAGACTGCAACATCCATCATACTCAGGTGAGCAGCTAGTGAGATGGAGCGAGAGGGAAGAAGAGACTAGAATGAAGTCACAAAAGCCCAGCAGGACCCTCAGCTCACACACTTCTCAAATACCCATGCTTTTATCTTTTCAGTTTAGTTCTGGAGCTTACCACGGGAGAGTCGGTTCCATGGCTCCATTTTTTACTGTCATTGTGTCAACACTCAATGGCTTCTTTCTGCTTCTCTCTGGGGCTCGGAGAACATGTGTTCATCATGTTGTCCTGTGGCACAGAAACCTCCTCTCAGTCTTAGGAACCTAAAGGTGAGGAAACATTTGATAATTACATTAAACCAATCCCTTGACTAATCCCTTTTTATACATACACATAATACATACATATGTATTTATTTATTTATTATTGTATTTGTATTTTTTTATTTCTGCTTCAGTGAAATATGAGCTGATATACAGTAAGATGAGATTTTTGCATCATTACTTAAGTTTTCAGTTTCACATCAAAAACACTTGAAAAAAAAAAAGAATACTGATTTGGTCATAATTTATTATCATTAATGATAATATCAGTTATGTTCCCTGACATTTTTGTGGAATACTTTTTCAGAATTTTTTGAGGGATAGAAAGTTCAAAGTTCAATTTTAAATGGAAATCTTTTGTAACATTTAAAAAAAAAAATCTTTACTGTCACTTTTGATCAATGTTTGCCCCTTGATAAAAGCATTTCAAATATATATATTTTATTTTTATTATGTTTTTATTTATATTTATATGTCCCTTGCAAATATTTGGGGTCCATGATAGCAAAAAGTAAAAAAATAAATAAATAATAATAAAAACTACGGTGGCCGAGACAGCTCAACACGCTGCAACTTAAGAAAACACATGCAAATTGAAAAAACTTTAGCAAGTGAAGAAAACATCTTCATCAGTTTGACAACACAAGTGTTGCAAATCATCACAACACATGCATATAACGAAACGTGCTGCAAATACTTCACAACACATGAATATAACGAAACGTGCTGCAAATACTTCACTACACATGCATATAAAGAAATGATGCAAATCCTCACAACACATGCATATAACGAAACGTGCTGCAAATACTTCACTACACATGCAATTAACAAACGCGCTGCAAATAGCACTGACCACAATGGAAATGTTTCAACATTTCGTTAATGCATGTGTTATGAGGATTTGCAGCGTTTCTTTATATGCATATGTTGTGAAGGATTTGCAGCTCGTTTCGTTTATGCATTTTTTGTGATGATTTGCAGCGTGTTGAGCTGTCTCGGCCACCGTAAAAAACCCTGCCTTAGACAAACAACGGACAAAACCGCTCAACAACACTGAATCTCCTGAATCTGTATTTCCAACAGAATCAGCGCCTTGAATCCCGACTGTGACATGTGACCTTCCTGTGATGCAGCCACAACATGCGACTCTTTCTCCTCACTGGTAATGACATGCTTGTGCAGATCCTATTAGATCAGGGTATATTCTGGCAAACCGTTTACCAATCACGTTTCTCAATCGGCAAACCAATCTGTGGTCCACGCCTCTACCAACACACGATGAGTAACTCGCGAAGCACAAAGTTCCTCCGTGTTTTCTCAGCACCATATCATAGAAAATACGAGGTTTGAGAAGTAGAAGGCGGGGCAACCTTTAAAATATTTCAAAGTTAAAGTTCATGCAAACAGATTTTAATAGACAACTTTCAGTCAAATATTTATGGTTTATGCCTATAACAAACCCCAGTGTTAAAGCAGAGCGCAAGCAATTATATCTGGAACATTAGAATACTGTGTAGACGCTCACTTCCGCGTATTCATCGCGGGGAAAAAGAACACGTTTTTTAAACGATCACAGGCATAGTTACAGTATGTCCAATAACAATACAACACGATATAATAAAACTCAGAGATGGTTTAAATGTCCTTTGAAATCACGCTAACCACTTGTTTTGGTATGTGGGGCATTTTAAGTAGATCATTAATTATTAAATACTATATATATCTCTATCTATCTATCTATCTATCTATCTAACACACATCAATAAATACATACACACATACAATACAAATAAAGAAAAAACAAATAGAAATAATTGAAAAAGAATACAGAAAGCTAGTGTTGGATGAAAAACTAGCAGTTAGAATAAATAAAAAAATAGATAAAATATAATTAGAATAGACAGTGCTAGAGTTAGAGGGTCAAAGATGAAAGAGATGCGTTTTTAGATGTTTCTTGAAGATGCATGTACTGCATCTAATATATATTTAACTTTGCAATATAACAATTTTAAAGGTAACAATGTAATTAAAAAGGCAATGGTTGACATACTGTAATAATGTTTGTAATAGTATTCTACCTGACCATTACTGTATCAGTTAAAGGAGCTATGTGGAGGTTTTTACTGTGTTTAATAATTTGTCACTGAATTGTCTATAATAATGGGTCTTTCAAAGACTGATTCATATCAGGATTCAGGAATGATACATCACTCTTTAGTCTATACGCTTACTGTGACTTTGGTTTGATGAGTCAAGAAAATACCCCCCACCCATTCACATCTGAAAACTACTAATTACCTATGTCACACAATGTAACTGTAAAAATAACGTAAATATGTAACTTCACATAATTCTGTACATATTTGTTTACATGTAGGCTACTTGTTTTCCTTAAAAAAACACTTTCTTTATAAATTCTAAATATTTATATTCTAACTACTTGTTTTCTTTGTGTGTGTGTGTGTGTGTGTGTGTGTGTGTGTGTGTGTGTGTGTATACAGTAGTCAACGTTTGAAGTGGATCAAATCCTTTAATCAAAGCTGTCCTAAAACCAAATCCGAAATACGATATTGTAATTTATTGTAACTTATATATATATATATATATATATATCGTTTTGACTGCTTTTATTGATCTCATTAGTAATGAAAAAATCTCCTAATAAAAATTTTTAATTAATGATCTACATAAAATGCCCCACATACCAAAACAAGTGGATAGCGTGATTTCAAAGGACATTTAAACCATCTCTGAGTTTAATTATATCGTGTTGTATTGTTATTGGACATACTGTAACTATGCCTGTGATCGTTTAAAAAACGTGTTCTTTTTCCCCGCGATGAATACGCGGAAGTGAGCGTCTACACAGTATTCTAATGTTCCAGATATAATTGCTTGCGCTCTGCTTTAACACTGGGGTTTGTTATAGGCATAAACCATAAATATTTGACTGAAACTTGTCTATTAAAATCTGTTTGCATGAACTTTAACTTTGAAATATTTTAAATGTTGCCCTGCCTTCTACTTCTCAAACCTCGTATTTTCTATGATATGGTGCTGAGAAAACACGGAGGAACTTTGTGCTTCGCGAGTCACTCCTCGTGTGTTGGTAGAGGCATGTACCACAGATTGGTTTGCCGATTGAGAAACGTGATTGGTAAACGGTTTGCCAGAATATACCCTGACCCTATTAGCTCCAGCAGTAACTCAATTTGACGGTGAATCCGGAGAGAGAACAGCAGCCGAGTAAAGGGGAGGACGCCGGCGTGCATGTTTATGTGGTTGTGGATGCAGATAAGACAGCGGGCAGTGTATCAAACCCTGTGTGTGTGAAGAGGCTGAGAGCTCAATGTGTCTGGAAGGTGAATACAGCTCACCCTCTCTGGCAGAGCGAATTACCTCCGCAGTATGTGTTGAATGGGTATGTGGAGTGTGGAACACTTCTAGCTCGCGGACCCGTTGCTCAGAGGTCACTCATTCATAGATCAGGACATGGTATGGAGGATCACTTAGCAGCTTAGTCTCTGATCTACAACAAATATGAATACAAATTAGATTATACAAACAAAAGTCTCCTTGATGATGTTAGAATGCTGTGATTGGTTGCCAGGGTGTTGCTAGTTGGTTGATAAGATGTTCTGAATGGCTTTAAACTTTGCTGCATACCAACTAGGGAATTCTGGATGGTTGCCAAGTCCAAGTCAAAAGTGCCCATAACTATATTATAGTCTGGTCTGTAGAAATTTTGAGTGTAAACATATTTTTACTAATTTTATAGGTAGCCAGGTAAACATTTAGAATTAGAGGTTTGTCCATATCCCTCTGTGATGGCATACATAAAGCTATGAAATGAATAATGGTATCAATTTAATAGTTAGTCTGACAGGTATGTTCTATTGTCAGTTTGAAACATTACTGACCTTCAGAAAATATTCTTGATTCCCAGTGTTACCAGGGTTATAATACTTAACTAAAACTAAAATAGAAACTAAAATTAGAAACCATTAAAAAGTTATTCCTTGACACAAAATAAAAGGTTAACTGAACTAAATTAAATAAATAAAAATAAAAAAATTTAAACAAACTAAAAAAAATTATTTAAGCTGGTTGGCAACATTTCTCTACGACACATTTCTGTAGACATATTAACAGACAAAGGTTACAAAATTACTAAAACTTCGAAAATGAAAACGAAAAATATATAAATAAAAAATCTAAACATATTAAACTACAATATTATCTCCGTGATACCAATGATTAATATATTATTTATATATATGATTTATATATTCATATATTATCATATTATTTATTAAATTGCATTTATGTTCATATTTTGAATTATCTTTTCCCCCCGGTTTTCATTTAAATGTTAGTTTTAGAAATGACATTGTGCTTGTCTTTTTTTTTTTATTAATTAAAAAAAAAATAATATATATATATATATATATATATATACACACACACAAGCAGTAATTAATTTTAGTATTTCAATCTAAACTTATTTCAGTTATTTGTGAAGACAACATTTCTAATTCTTTTTTTAAGTTTAAAGTTTAATTTTATTCAAAAGTTTCAAAAGTGTTACATTTATTTAACAAAAAAAATGAGGAGAAATATTTGATAGGAGATTTAAGCAAACCTTTAATCTCCATTTAATCTCATTAACAGATAAAATATTTACTTGAGAGATATTAAAGAGATCTTAGTTGAGATTTTTCTTTCTCTCTAACTGAACTCAAAACACCTAGATGATACCCATAGAAATAGCACATTTCTATCTGTCAGTCTTTTTCCTCAAAGGAATAGCATTTTAAAACCTTAAACAATCAATGCACTTTTCTTCTACACATCAAAATAACTCCTATCTCTATCTGTCTTTCTCCAGAGATTTTGCTGATATTCATTTCATCATTGCTTTCTATGTTCCTCCTGTGCTCAGCTGTGGTCCCCTTGTGTCAAATAAGCCTCATTTCTCTGTTGCCACCGGAGCTCATTTCACCCCTGACCGTGAGCAGGTATGTTCATACGGGTTTTGCCACTTTTTCTGTATGGAGTTCCCCATAAACCCTTGCTGTTGTGTCGTACACAGGAGGCACATCCAGCCAGCTTGAGCGGGAAGCCCACCACACAGCCTGACTGGTTGTTAGGGAATGTAATGAGAAGTTCACCAGGAAGATGAAGTGCGGCAGCTTTTGCCTGTAATGTCGGTCTGTTACGACCCAGTTTATGAAGGTATGGCTGATGGCAGCTTAGTCACACCACCACAGAGGGGCTTCCTGGTGCTACAGTGCAGATTTATTACACTTAGAGCATTACAAAATAATAAAATAGAGGGCACAATGCACTACATCCATGATGCATCACTTCTCTGGTCTTTTAAATACACAATTTAAACACAAAGGTCAACATAAAACTGCAATCACAACCCATTTTATTTCATAATGTGATGTATTTCAGAGTAAAGCATGTACAATGGTTGATTGTATCCAATAGACAATCAATTGGATCTTGAAAAGTAAGTGTTCCAATGGTGGACCTAGTGAAATGTTTGGATGGGAAGGGGTTGCAAAGAAGAAAAATAGTGTCAGAGGAAAAATGTTAAATTACCGAAACAAACAGCAATTTTGGAATAATGTACTATGGGTGAATTTAAGTATGATGTAAATAGGGTAAATTTTAATCCCATACTGACTTGTGTATAATGTATAAAAGCTACAAAGTTTGTTTTGAGTGAAAAAAAAGCAAAGAAAAGAAAAGAAAATAATGAACCCCAAATAAAACAAACATAATAAATAAATAAATAAATAAATAAAGTAAAAGCATATGCTTCTAAATATATTTGTTACCTGTAAGTTGAATCTTTTGTCAGATCTTCTATTCTGTTCAACATCCAGCCATGGAAACAACATTCTACCTTCATGTCCAGCAGGGCACGTTCAATTACAGAAAGTCCTTCAAACCAGACAGTGAGTGTACAGAGAACAACAACTAGGGGATTATGGGAAGACAACGACATTAAAGGTCAAAAGGCCACTGTGGGGACAAAGAAAGAGAGACGGAGAGTGAGAATGTGTGCGATATGAGTTAGTGCTTTAGGAGTGAACGGTTTTCTGCATTTGGAGTGGACCTATGACTGCAGCAGTGCTCACATGAAGCGCTCACAACCTCATAAGTGGGAAATAGGAAGTTTCTGATAACACATGAAGAAAGCAGAGAAACTATGTTTCATTGGGTCACGATATAGTGCAGGTATCTACTTGGAAGGTGCTTGGAGTTTCAAATGCCATTTTATGTTGACTGTAGATATATTTATACATCTGTTTATCAATGGAAACAAATTCATGTGCTGACGTTTTGATGCTGTCAACCAAATTAAAATTCTTACGGTTCTGGTGCCACATACATGCTGCTGTGAAGTCATTTATATAGCTGTATGCAATTCAAAGCCATTTTCCTTCTAACAGCGTCAATGTGTTTAAAGCAGTTTCCTCAAACTATTCATCTCAGATAACAGGACTTACTGACAAACACACACACAGCCACACAGAAGTACATGCCATCAACACTCCATCTGCCATCAAGACTCACTCGTTTTCTCATTCTGTCTTTTTAAAGTCTCTTTTTACAGAGTGGCCTTTGGAGGTGCCAAAAACCCATTTGTTTAGGATCTAATCTACTTTGCAGCTCGCTGAAAACAAAGGAATCATTAGAAGACTTTTCCGAACGTAGAAGCGTTTGTTTCCCAAGCATTCTGTAATTCGATTCAACTCCTCAAATAGAGCATGTAATTCATTTAGGGGAAAACATTGTCCAATTGCAGAAGTAAGCCAGTGTGGCGGTACTTTTGCGTAAACAAAGACGAAACGGTAGCTTTGCCTGGATCGCCGTATTCTCTAATCCGCTCTCACTCATCCACACAGGATAATTACCAGGCTGAAAGGGACTTCTCTCTACGTTAAATTAAATAATGAGGCACACAATGGCTCAGGGAGAAGCTTTTCTTCAGAAAAACATCCCAGATATGTCTGCTGAGGTTTCATAAGCAGTCTTTCATTTCCAGATGAACACAGCAGCATTTCTGATCACTTAAAGCTATTACACGAGGAAGGAGGCTTTACTTCACTCCAGAATACACTAATGTGTGGGAGGATGTGTTTACGGCACCATAAACACACGACAGCACTTTAATACCCTTAAAGGTGTACTATGATTGTAAGTCCAGCATTTCTGCTATTAATACTCATATTTAGGGTTATGGATTTGAGCAAACACTTAACATTATGTATTAACCTTCAGTGGTTGTTCAGTGCATTAGTTTAAACGCACACGGTTTACGGTTTAGAAGCAATATTAATATGGAATTCAACTGATGCATGGTTACAGATACACTACCACTTTCTATTCACTGAACAATTCAGAAAAAATATACAGATTCCACAAAATGTTAAGCAACAATTTTTCAGTTTTCAACATTGATTTTTAATGTTTCTTGAGCAGCAAATCAACAAAGAATGATTATGATTTCAGTAATAATGCTAAAAATTCAGCTTTGATCACAAGAATAAATAACATTTTAAAATATACTCAAATATAAAACAGTTCAAGTAATAATAATATTTCACAATAGTTCGGTTTTCAATGTATTTTTGATCAAACAAATGTAAGAAAATGGGGTAGAAATCAATTGTACTCAGAAATAGCAAGTAAATCACTGAATTAAACATGACATTTTGAAGTATACTGCAATTGTATTTTCTTGTAAAACATACTCCAATAACTGTTCATACTTTAATGTATGAACAGCTGTCTACTATATTTTATTATGATATGTACATGTGTACACAACATTTATATTAATAAATAAAAAAGATTGAACACTACACTATAGATCAGCTATTTCGCTTTTTTTTTTTTGTATTATCGCATCAGAATTCAGAGTCTGAACTAAGCTGCATGTATTCGAGAAAGTCCAATTTAATTTGTGAGATGTTTAAGGGTGCCGAACTCTGGAGACACAAGGGCCCTTTTGAGCAGGCAGTGCGGCGCGTCTGGTGCCTGGTCACTCTTATCCCTGCAATGACAACACCTGCAACACGGCCCCAAGAAACTAATCCACCGTTCAATCTGCATCCCACCCCTCGGGGAGAGACAGCTGCAGTTATCAGCCTGACACTCACCTCTCCAGACACTAAAAACAACTTCAAAGGACACAGACATAATAAACTTGCTCTTGCTCTACAGAGTGTCCCAAACTGTTCATCCTTCAAAGAGATGATTACTGATGATTCCTGCTCCTTCATGCTTTACCTGAAGTCTATATGTGGATTAAAAAGGTACGGGTGATGCTTTTTAATAAGCACTGGATGCATTATACATTGCATTACGTAAATATCTGGAACCTGACTGGTATAATAATTCATAATGGTTTTTTTTCTTTTTTTCAGTTAAATTAAGATAAAAGGGGTGATGACATCTGTACACATCATTAATTTACAGTACATACATTATAATTATTATTATTATTTTATTCTCCTAGTTTTTATTTTAATATTTTTGTTATTATAAACATTATTTTGAATGTTTAATAGAAGCTATTTTCTTAAGTGAGAGCTAAACAAATGCACAGTGTCCATCTGCATATACAATGATATTCAATATCGAACAGAAGCTGCAAGAAACCGATTAATTGCCGTATTTTCCGGACTATAAGTCGAACTTTTTTTCATAGTTTGGCTGGTGCTGCGACTTAAAGTCAGGTGCGACTTATTTATCAAAATTAATTTGACATGAACCGAGAGAACTGAACCAAGAGAAAACATTACCGTCTACAGCCGAGAGAGGGTGCTCTATACTGCTCAGTTCTCCTGTACTCTACACTGAGCAGCACAGAGCGCCCTCTCGCGGCTGTAGACGGTAATGTTTTCTCTTGGTTCTTGGCTCTAAATAAATGCGACTTATAGTCCAGTGCGACTTATATATGTTTTTTTTCCTCATCATGACGTATTTTTGGACTGATGCGACTTATACTCAGGTGCGACTTATAGTCCGAAAAATACGGTAGTTATAATCTGAGTTTCACAAGTTGCACACAGTGCCTGTTGAACTCAAGCTTGCAGGTGGCCTAAAACCTAGTGTACTTTATTCTTCTTTATGCACAGCTACCATGTGAGACTCTCTTATTTGCCTGTAATGCCACAAGACCTCTTTGTGTGTTGCTTCTTTGCAGTATGGACCCATTGTGGGTTGATTCTGGGTAAAACCATGTGACCTCAGATTACAAAGAGCACACACAGAGTGAGGCAAAAGGGAGCAAACGAAAATCAGCAGAACGTTAGTTAACACGAGCTTGTTCTCCATTAGGAAATTAGAGTGAATATATTTTCTTCTCCTCGGATCCCGCTGGGGGATCATGGCCTTCACCGCTCGCGGTCCTGTCTCACTCATTGTTTTCAAACACTCTCGATTCTCCTTTCGGCTTCCTCTGTCATTTCCACTCTCTCTAAGGCACTTTATTAATGAATTGGAAGATTGTTATTTCTGATACTCACATCCACCTTGAGACAAAAGGGGGAATGAGAGCGAGAGAGCTAGTGGAATAAAGCGGCTTCATTTGCATCAGCAGATCTGAGACACACTCAGTGGGAGTTGAAGTCTAAGTTTGACAGACATGATACCGCAGGCAAAACTCGGGAAAAATCCCCCTGTTCTCTGTGCTTAGAAAGACTTGTCATGTGTGCTTAAACACACATTTTTTAAATCAACACTGAAAAGAATTTACTTTGAGACACGGGTTAATGAAGCTTTGAGTGCTATTGGTTTCCTGTTAGAGAACTCATGAGTCACACAGGTGGTGCTGAACTTTGAATTTTAATTTAATTAGAGGAGTGTTAAAGGAATATGTTGTTGGTTACTACTGTACATTAAAGAATTTGTGCCTCCTAAAAATTTTAATACTCTCATCATTTACTCACCCAGATGTAATGCAAAACCAGTTTGATTTTTATATTTTAGATATTTTAAAGAACACTGGACACATTGAAACGATCTGATTTGCATGTACAACAATAGAATAATAATAATATTAATAAAAATAATTTTCTGCAGAAGCAAGAAATACAGGGAAGGCATTGTCACCATTGTATTCTGTCTAGTTCTGTTCTAAGATTTTTACTCCGTATTCCCTCAGTTCATGTCTTAATTCGTTTTGATTTCCCGCCACTCTTTAGTTTCCATGGCCACCATCATTATTAGTTCTGTGTTTCAGCTGTGTTTCATTAATCATCTTCTTTGTGTCTGCTTTATATAGTTTACCCACATAGTCACAGTTTCTGTGTTTGCAAATGCCGGTCTGCCTGCTCCTGTTGGATTTATTATTAAATGTTGTCTTGTGGAAGTTTATTCATCTGCCTTCATCTGATTGCCTGCAAACATTGTGACAAACATTAGGAAAAGTAAATGATGACTATTTTTTTATTTCTGGATGAACTATCCATCAAAATACTCTCGTTTCAAAAGTACAGCCATAAAATGTACACAATATACCTGAGAATTAACCCTAAAACAGTAGTGAAATAATGATCTAACAGAAGAATTAGTTTCACATTTCTGCGTTTAATTACTCTAATTACAATTGCAATGGAAGTGTAATTTTTAATGTATGTAACCTTTATTTAACAAAAGGCCCTTTTTTGGTTTCTTTGTTTTGTTTCATTCGGGTAATCGCCTTCAAAAGCTGTCGAATCGAACCTCAATTTAGTAATTCACTCACCTAAACACCTGCAAATTTACACATATAATATGGTTTAACATGGTATACATGGTTTCAGTGTCTATGTAAATGTAAGTTGTTGTGTGATAGAACCACACTTTATTTGAATATATACAAATATTCATGAGAGGAATGTATGGGTAGAACTAGCAGAGCAACATTTAATTTTAAAATATTATGAAAGCATGCATATATTGGTAGCACTTCCTTTTACAGTCCTGTTCCTCATGTACATACTATGTAATTATAGTAATTACAATAACTATGTAATAACTAGATACTAATCCTGAACCTACGCCTAAATCTAACCCTACCACATGTAGTTACCTTGTATTACCAGAACTTTCTTAGAAAAATACACTGTAAGTACACTATAAGTACACACAAGTACACGTACGGTAAAATAAAGTGCAACCCATATATATATATATATATATATATATATATATATATATATAGGTTTTAACTTCCACAAGAAAAAGTATTTCCTGTGACAGTGCATATAATGACCAAATGCACACCTTAGACAGACCGCACGTCATTTTGAAATAAAAGTATTGGTCATATAACTAGACATAAGCTGATGGCCTGACCGCAGCTCACAGTTCCAGAGTTTCAGCTGAATGGTTGTATAGTCAGTGTGTGGGCACAGCTCACACCGATGACACTGTGAGCCTGATATTTGCCATCTGTCCCATCAGCAGCGGCTGCATTCGGCGTGATCAACAGAACAGGGCACCATAATGAGCCTTAATTACACCTAGAGCTGTGTAGCAACAGAGGTCAAAATCAATGCCTTTACCAAATGACTGCCTTCCATCAGCCGGAGTTTAACTCGCCCCCGGGAACTTTAAGACAAAACGTCCTCATTAAGACTGAGAAAACTGGCTAAATGAAAGAACTTTTCAAATGGACATTGTCTCTGACCTCTTTGGACTGCTCTCTGATGCCACTTGAGGAGTCTCAATACATAACTTAAACCATTATCAAAAAATCAAAATACAGTATTTTACTGCATGAGATGACTGTTTAATCTAGTAAAATGCTTTTTAAAATGCTCTAGTTTGACTGCAAGATGTTCAGCAAGTGCAGTTTTACTTTTGTGTGTTTACACATCCAATAACAATTCACATGAGCATTTTCTCTCTCTTCAGTTTCTCATTTCTTTTATTACTGGTGAAATGTTCACAGCATTCTCATTTACCACTGGTAATGAGTTTTAAATTAAATTCTCGTACTTCAAGAATAAATGGAAGTCAAACAGATACATGAGCTCATCACGTGGAGGCTGAAAATATGGCAAAATAACACCCGGGTCTATTTGGAGTAAAAAACAAAACAAAAAAAAAACACCAGTTGTTTATGTGGCAAAGGCCTAATGTGGCCCAAGTTTGAAACCATGGAAATGTTTTAATGAGAATTACAGGGTAACTGCAATGGGGTAAAACTTAAAAAGTTATTTCTTTTTTTATTAATTAATTAATTGATCAGTTACTTAATTTATACATTTTGTATTATATATATATATATATATATATATACACACACACACACACACACATTATATATATGCATATATATTGTTATATATAAACAATTCAGAAACTGTTTTGGAACAAATACTACGAATATCCTGAAGACAATTCTAAGACAGCAAGCAACTAAGCATGACATTATCAGCCTAATACCGCCTATAAATCACAAACCACAGTAATAATAACACCCAAGCACATTACAGTAAACGGTTACCTCCTGTTATTTCTGTGCACACACAACAAAATCCAGTGTTGTATAAGTTGGCATGATTGTGTGTTTATAGGATTCTGATTTTTAACACTATACAGCTCTGGATCACAAGCATAGCCATAATGGTTTTCCTCTGCTCTTATGGTTTTGGTGGTGGAGGGGGTCGTACAGTTGCCTTTATCTAACAGTCATTTGTGCAATTGATGGTATTGATTACAGCCTACAGATGAGAGAGCACATCAACAGAAAACATCAAGCGGTTAAAGTGCCTATCAGCTGAAACCTGACCTCGAGTCTAGCGATAATGATGATAATGACTTATCCTGCACATTCACTTCCTCCCTCTCTTTCTTTTAACATGTCCACTGTTCCCATCTACTGTACCAGAGTAGATTGGTCAGGTGCAGTTATCACATCATACTGTATGTTAGTTCTGGTCTGATCTATTTATCCATCCATCCATCGTACCTATTCATCATTGTATCCATCCATCCATCATACACCTCCATTATATCTATTCAATCATTCATCCATCAAATCCATTCATCCATCCATCATATCTATTCATCCATCCACTGTATCTATCCATTCATTTATTAATCCATCCATCATCTATCCATTGTATCTATTCATCCATCGTAACCATCCATCTATCGTGTCTATTCACCATTCCATCAGATCTTTTTATCTTCCATCCATCCATCCATCCATCCATCGGATCTATTCATCCAACTACCATCCATCCATTGTATCTATTCATGCATCATTCCATCTATAGTATCAATTCATCCATCGATTCAACCATCCGTCATTCCCATTTATCCATCCATTTAGTGTATCTATTTTTCCAGCATCATTCATCGTATCTATCTATCTATCCATGCAACCATCCATAGCATAAACCTACAAATTTCAAGGCTTTTTAAAATAAATAAAATTAAAAAAGCTTTACCGTTTTTCTCAGTCGCTTTGGTTTTAACACAATTTTGTTGCCCAAAGTGCTTCACAAAATAATAGAAAGCATATACAAAGATTAAAAACAATACAATCTAACATAATAATAAAAATAAACCACTTTATGAACCAATCAACAGATGACAACTACCTTGTATCAGGTCATTACACATTGGGGTTGTTCCTCTGTGAAAAGGTCTCTAGGAAGGTGTTTCCTCTGCGAAAGCTAAATGTAAAAAGATGAGTTTTCAACTAAGGCTTAGAAACTTCTAAGGATGGAGCCTGTCGGATATGAAGTGGAAGACTATTCCACAATTTGGGGTCCACAACCATAAATGCTCTATCACCTTTGGATTTTCTTTTGGAGTAAGAAAATGCCAGTAACAGTTTATCTGCTGATCTCAGTGTCCTAGCCGATGTATGGTACTTTAAAGGGTCATGAAACCCCCCTATTTCAGCGCAAGTCTAGTTCACACTGTTTTTGAAAAATGCAACTGAAATGGGCGTGGATGGCTGTGAGAAGGGGAGGGGAGTGTGGATGTGGTATTGCACGGCAGGGATAACTGTTATTGCATATCATTACAAATGTGCCGTAAAACGTAAGCAAAAAAAGTTTTTTTTTAAAAGCTGGCAATACACTGACACTATTTCTGTCATTTCACAAGTAACTGAACGCCCTGTCATCAAATTCTATTGAATAAAACATATTAAATGTACATATTAATTATAATGTCATTATAAACAACTATATACTTTATATACACACTATAAATTAATATATTTGCAAATAATAGATTTCCGGTTAAAAAAAAATTCCGTGCCTAGATCGACGCGCCACCTGAACAACAATAGTAAAGATGGACAGCGACATAGAAATATACAGTGACGGCAGCGCGCAGGGTACTGTGGAGGTGGAGGACTTCTCGAGAGGCGAAGCTCTCTCGAGAAAAATGTTTGCTGCATATATATAAATTAGATGTGTCCGTTGTGGATGGCCAACCAGCCGCACGGAGCCAGACTCTAGCCCTGGCAGCATCGCGGGGAAAGCTATGCAATGCGCTTGAACTTTTGCACCACGCATACAAACACTTGCGTCCCATGATCGCCTCTCTCATCGACTACGCAATATCACAGTTTGTTTAACAGGTCTATCATTGAAAAGATCCACGTGGTATCATGATTAATTCAGTGAAATGTCTTCTCATTGGATATGAAGGCTCAGCCTCATTAATAATTATGAGAGAACGATGAGTCATCACTGTATGATCCGTACAGAAAAACGTCACATCCTGTGACGTGGACTTGATGAAGATTTCAAACCCGGAAGACGAAAATAGCCGATACAAACTCAAATTTAACCATTAATATCCTATTATTAAATTTTACAGATTATAACATTGTCTTCTATGGTGTTAAACACACCTACCTCTGTTAAAATCTCAGAAAAATTGGTTTAGGGTTTCATGACCCTTTAAACGTATAGTATGGGATTTTTTGCAACCAGGGGTCACTCAATCAAAATAATAACATAAGACGTACTTTGATGACCTCGGGAAAGAGCGTGGGCTCATGGGAGTTGTTGTCATTGGAACACGCCCTCTGTCACTCCCCACATTCTGCACTCATTTTAACTTAGTATTTTGACAATCACGTATTTTCGAACGGAGAGATATATGAATTATCAGACCCCTATCAAATCAATATTCCATCTAGCTAGTAGTAATATATGTTAAAAAACACGGTCGCCTTTCGTTAATAATTATAATTACGTTTATACTATGATATCGAACAAGATAGTGAACTGCATTTGCAGCTACTTTATCCAGCTAGATATAGAACAAATGTGGATTTACATTATACTATACATGAGAGCTAGTCCGTCTGCGTTTTACACAAGACATCATCGTTTTACAAAATATACGGATAGATACAGTTAGCTGAATGGATGCATACCTGTTTATTAGAATGCAAGCGAGTTCGGCATCTCTCTGTAGTTTCAGCTTGTCACGAAGCTCTCTCCATCATGGAAATGCAGCTCCAATATTTACCCGTGTCTTGTTTCTTCTCTTGTCCCAAAACCTTCTCGGGTCATTTATTTCACCCGTATGTTTGCGCTTCACAGAACGTGTAGGCAAAGCATAATCATGATCCATAAGTAAGTTATTGATTGAGGTATAAATACTAATATAAACAATATAAATATAAAATATAATAGTCTCGATCAAGGCTAGCTACTACTTTTTCTTTTTCGTCTCTTCTTTGCTTCTGTTCACCTTTGTATTTGGCGGTTCCGCCGGGTTCCGCAGGAAGTTAGATAAACTAGAGGGGTCAAAGGTTATATGACGCCATAGACGGGCAACAAAATGGAAATAAAGAAACGTGCCGTGTCTTCTAATTAAACTATAATTTTCTCAGAATTTGAATGTTTGTGGAAACTGTTGGGATAATGTAAGTACACAACTAAAAAAAAAATATATATAACATAGATATAGTGATTTCTGCTATTTTTAAAGCAGAAAAATTACATATTGTGCCTTTAAAAGATTGGTAATATAACTTGGGGACATGTTATGAAGTGCTACCTGTTAGTGGTCCAGTGTACCGCCCGAGGGCCATCGTAAAACAATATCGAAAATTTCGTGAAACACCGAAAATAAAAAAAAAATAAAGATAAACGTGTCATATATCTTTGGAAAGCTGAGATTCTTGCCATTCCAATGATACCATGATACCATACCATTTTGCAATATGATCAACACAGCCGGTACAATCAGTGTCATTGTCAGACCATCAACAACCAGAAAAACGATAACACGTCAGAAAAAACTGACCTTTGTTGTTCAGATATCCATTATATTCCCACGAAAATGGTGTAGTTATGCTGTAAAGGGTCCGGGCTATCCATTTCAGTGACATATTTAGTCCATAAAACATGTATATGTTGGTAAACATCCACAGACTGAAGTAGTTTCATTTCAGATTAGCCGATGGAGCGATCAAAACATCTTCCTTTTCTCACGTGTAACTCACAGATCACCAAAACATTGAGGTTAAAATGGCCCATGAACTCTGCCCTTTTGATAGACACCTCTCTTGAGCCAATATCTGCTTTTATTAGGTTTTTACGGCCAGTTATAGCCAATAAGCTTCACCTCCAATGAACTGGTCAGCCTCTCTTTAATGGACAGTAGATCGATCCAATTGTATCAGAGTTTGTAAATGAAGAACTGAAGCAATGCGTTTTGGTGGACAATTCAACGTTATTCGCTCACTTTGGGACACTTTGATGCAGTTTGATCCATGGACGCGCACCCAAACAAAGAACAATGAATATCGATCACAGAGAACGCGGAAAACACATATTTTTGCTCTAAGAACTGTAGCAATACGTTTTTGGTGTACAATTCAATGTTATTCGCTGACTTTGGGACACTTTGATGCATATTATAGGGATATTATAGGGATGCTGCAGGAAAGCAGGCTGTTGTTTTCCAAGGACGCGCACCCAAACAAAGAAGCGGCCATCCCATTCTGGAATTTGCGGTTCATACGTGACTCTAAACAAGTACGTTTATTATTATATTATGTAACTATATTTATATATGTATTATACATATAATTATGTATAGTACAGTATACATGTTTTATTTCATATGCTGAGGTAGCTGTGCCTTTTCGTCATGGCACAGATGAGCGCTGATCGAGTTTTCCAAACAAAGGGCTAAATTTATCATAAAATATGAATCTTTCGTCCCTCACAACTAACATGGTTATCTGACATATTTATATTCAACCGCACACTTGTAAATAGCATATCTGCACATAACATGGCTGTACATTCATCTAAATAATGACATTTTCCTGTACTTATATTTCTGTTTATAGTACATTATAGTATGTCTGCACTAGATTAGATTAGATTCAACTTTATTGTCATTATGCAGAGTACAAGTACAGAGCTAATGAAATGCAGTGAGCATCTATCAGAAGTGCAAGAGTATAGTGTTTTATATATACACATATTAGTGCAGAGTAAGTGAAGCTATGATTTACAGAATGTAAAGCGATGCTATGTACAGTACTGAGCAATGTACATAATATAAATAGGAATGCAATGTAGGA
Organism: Carassius carassius; assembly: GCF_963082965.1. Lineage (NCBI taxonomy): Eukaryota > Metazoa > Chordata > Actinopteri > Cypriniformes > Cyprinidae > Carassius > Carassius carassius. The sequence continues at coordinate 31,632,988 of NC_081767.1, read as the reverse complement.
TTATTTGTACATTATGAACAACAGCAACGTAAGAACAGTGGTAATAAATACAGTAAATACAATAGTATTAAAATTCTATGCAAAATATCAGTAGTGTACATACACTATCATGTCTGCTCTATGCTATATTTTCTTCTACACTGGAACCTCCTGTCATAAAGCCAAACATATTTGGTAATGAAGCTCTTCTGATTCTGTCATGTCCGATTTTGTATTTTATGATTTGAGGTGTTCCTGCTAACTTCTGTTGTCTGTGTTGCTTTTTTTATATCACAGACAATCATCTGACATTGAATCAAATGAAGTCTGGGAGCCAGTCAGCAAAAAGCCATATACTAAGGTAAAGGATGACAGCACCTCTGAAAAAAATCATACAAAACACTACATAATGTGTTTATGCTTCAGTTACCATATATCAGAAATTATTGACAGTGAATCTGAATAAGAAATTTAATAGGTCTAAGTGTAAGCTTTCATTAGAGCCCAAAATTATAACTGTATGTCAAAGCATTCAAGAGTTATAGCATTTTATGTGACGTTGGTTACAACTGGTCATTTGGAGTTTCCAAGTGGCCTTTTTTGGAAAGCGCCTAGACATAAATTTAGATAAACATGTGTAAAACACTAATTTTATAAAATGTAATCATCAAACTTGGAAATTTGACTTGGTAAGGCTTCATTCTGTGATCCCATTGTATTTTCCAGCTCATAGCACCCAATTTTAGTCATCTGCAGGCATAGCTTTACAAAAAAAAATGTAGGCGGATTTTTTTTCAGTGTGTTTAAAGTTCTGTTACTCAATACCAATAAGACATACAACGATTCTGACTGTTCAGGGACACACGTCAGAGTGTCACCTTTCCAAAGAGACCAAAACCATGCATATATTCCAAATGGTTCAAGAATAGTATTCAATTTACTTTGGGTATGTCTTATTTAGGCGTTTTAGTCAAATTTGGCTGTATCGATAAAGGGTTAAAATCAATCCTGTACTGAACTGGTAGTCAATGGAGAGAAGATAATACTGGAGTTAGATTATCCCTTTTTTCGTTGAAACTACAAACATATACACACTTCCACCATTACCCACTGTGTGATGCCTCAAAGACAGAGCTAGAGAGTCTAGCAAGAGTAGACCCTACAAACAGCAAGAGGTTTGACAGCTCAGGAAGAAGTCATTATTGGATGAAATAAAGTCTGCCAATAAGAGAGGATATGTTTATTCATTTATTTTTTTATAGGGTTACTCAAGGTCCTGCATCAGCTCAATAAATCTTTACCACCACAGTCATTAGAGAGCGGAAATTGATCCATTATTTCAAAGTCCTCTTTTGGAGAACAGCCACATCTCCATATCCTGCGCTTCCACATCCTGAATATTCTGCTGAAGAAACATAATCGTGATCCTCCCAGACACTCAACAATGACATCTTTGTGTTGTTCTAATGCTGTTATGGCACTTACCTCCCTAAGCAGTTTAACTTGCTGTACAAACACTGACGGTCCAATTTAGTTAGAAGCAAATTAGAAAAGTTTAGAAATATAGCAAAGCATGCACAATTTTGCTTAAGTGCCTAAAAAAAAGGGGGGGGGGGGGCGTTAAATATAAAAAAAAGGCCTGTTTTTTTATGCTCACTGTTTTACAGGCATTGGTAAAGGCAAGACATAATGTTTTTTTTTTTTTCAATGATCTCATCACTTTAACCAGTCTCGCAAACTCACACCCCAGACCATCCAGTCTGTTCACAGACCATCTGATTCATATTCCATTCAAAAATGGTAAGCACTAATATGATAATTAGATTTATTTTTTTGCTACAATAAACAATTTTCGAAAGTTTGCAGTTTATGGCAGGTTTGTTTGCGGCACTTAGTAGCAAAAAGAAATTATACAAAAATAACTACTAAGCATTAGTCTTAGTAATTTTAATTCAAGATAGATTTACTTGAAAATCTAAATATGCATATCATAATAGGTCTTAATAGGTTTTCTGAACAATTTATCAAAATTGAGTTTTTTGCTTAAAACAAGAAAAAGAAAAGTGTTAATTGGGTAAAATTATACTATAAAATATGATACTATACTTGTTTGATACACATTTTTTGGTGCTTGCATGTCAAATAAAGTAAAATTAGCATGGAAAAACAAGCAAAAAAATGACAATTGGTCGCTTTACAAGTCAGACAAGCAATCTCCTCCTGTCTAAGTGAGCAGTTATTGGCCAGAATAAATGGATTAGACTTTATGCTGACAGTCAAACGTTTTATTACACTACTCTCAGACTAACTTTCCCATTGAAAGGGAAATTAAACCATGTTTCTACATAATCAATAATGGCATAACAAACAGCATTAATACAACAATGTTATGAACCAGTTCATGAGTGATGAACACATAATGAACAATAATTAACATAATTGTGCATATATTATGCGTTTAGCCACTACTAAGCCTATAAAACCAGAGAGGAATAGGAGTTCAAAAAGCTCATATTTAAATAATGTGTACACAAACTCAGTTTACATTGTAAATTAAATTCTGATGGGCTCTCAGAGTGTAAGGGAAGATGACAGCACCACTCCGAAGCTATCACCGAATGCTGGTCACACAACACACAAAGCAATTTATGTCAAATGAGGACACATGCTGTCACACGGAGGAAGAGCAAGCAGAATTGAGCATTTGATTGGCTGTTTCAAGCGATTAATCAGTCATAAAAGGCAAGAAGGAGTTACGCCCACTTACACTGTACACGCCAAAATTATACATCAGGGAATAGTTTCATGGACTGGTGCCTCTTGGCTAAAGAAACAGAAGTGAACGGTTTGCGGGGAAGTGATGAATGACGTCGTAACTTATCTGATTGCTCTGCACCATTTCCCTCTTAAACATACATGCAGGAAAGACACAGAGCTGTAAATCTCAAAGCCTGCTAGGCAAACTGGGAGGGCATAAAGTGAAGTGGATTAATGTTGTTTTTCATCATTGCGGGTGTGACAGGAACGAAAGAGTTCGCCATTACCAACAAATACGTGTAATGTTCTTATATGGTGTGCAGAGGCCGGGGTCAAGAGTTTGATGGCCGACTTACTTTTTATGTTTATCTTTCCTCCACTATAAAGCTATGAAAGGCTCTGCTGATTGGGCAATGGGAACACATACCTGAAGCCGACGGGCATGGCAGCAATGTTTTAATTTGACACAGTCCTCAGGCCGGTCTGCTTTTTAATGGACCATTTGCAGAGTGTAGCTATTTATGAGCAATAAAATGGTTCCGGGCCCCTGCTGAGCCGAGGCCTGCTCTGTTTACTCTAGTCGACTAGTGTCGTCTATGTTTATCTATATAGTACATTTAAAACTACAGAAGTTGACCAAAATTGTGGAATGCTTCAAAAAACTAAATGTTCAAATTAAAATGTGACCCTGGACCACAAAACCAGTCATAAGTCACTTTTAGCAATCGCCAAAAAAGCATTGTATGGGTCAAAATTTTCTTTTATTCTAAAAATCATTAGGGTATTATATAAAGATCATGTTCCATGAAGATATTTTGTCAATTTCCTGCCATAAATATATCAAAACTTATATTTTTGATTAGTAATATGCATTGCTAAGAACTTCTTTTGGACAACTTTAAAGGCGATTTTTCCCAGTATTTACATTTTTTTGCACCCTCAGATTCCAGATTTTCAAATACTGTCCTATCCTAACAAACCATAATTCAATGGAAAGCTTATTTATTCAGCTTTCAGATGATGTATGAATCTCAATTTCACAAAATTTACAATTAAGACATGGTTTTGTGGTCCAGGGTCACATATAACATTATATAAGAATAATAGAAATAATTACAATATGCCACAAGTCGGTCAGGCTCATCACCCTCAGCGCACTCCCTCACTCAAGCCTTTATCACCAGCACCTGTTCAATCCAATCATCTAATCACCAGCACCTGATCTCATTCACTCACCACCACATATAAGCACACACCTCAGTCTCCTTCAATTGTCCGATCTCGTAGTTTCTACATGGAACCTCTCCCTTATCCAGCTACTATCATTGACTCATCCCAACCTGCTACTCACCTCCTTGTCACCTGATTCTCCTAGACTCATGTGTTTCTCCATCGTTCCTCCAGCATTACCCCTGAGGTGTGTGCAACAGATTCTCCATCCTGGTCACCCCACTGTCTGCACAGAGAAAACCAATCTCAATTCCAGCCATCGATACCATACTCAATGCCTTCTACTGATTTACTCACCTGCATCTCTTTCTGATTTGCATATATACCTGTTTTAAAATAAACCTGTAAACCTTCACTTTCTGTCCCCTGAGTCCATTGTGTTACACAAGAGTACCTGCATAAAATTAACTTGTAATAAAGAAACTTCTCCAATTGTCATAACTTTTGTAATTTTAAGCTATTGTAGCTCATCTTGTTTTAAAGTTCGCCAAACCCTGTTTCATCTGAAACACTAAGACGTTTGTGACAATAGCAGAGGTATTTGTGGCAGCGGTGTTGTGGAAAGTGAATTACAAATGATAAAAGCTTTGAGCATGATCTGTGCATTTAAATTGCATACAAATGTATCTAATTAAAGTATCAAAAGGTCATTGGAATCAAGTCGAAAAACACACAAGGCACAGGTCTCTGCACCTAATTAAGGCTGACAAATTTGAATAGTATGTATTCAGGCTTCTGAGCGTAAATCTACTCGGTCTCCTTTCCCCCATCCTCTAATGGTTCGTTTACCCTTTAAAACGTGAAGGAAAAAAAAGTTCAGTAACGACAATTCCGTCACCTTTGTTCTCTCACACGAACATCCCACATTAACATTCCAAAAGAGAAGAAAGTCTTTGATTTGTGGAATGTCTGTAATTCAAACTGGGAAATGCCTTTTACATATTAATTGGGATCAGTCGACTGGTGAGAAAGGGACCTGTTCCGGTTCTGTTGTGCCCTCTGTCTCTATCCTTCAACCTCTGGCACCCGTTACGCACCACAAAAATAACATGAAAGAAAGACAGAGGATTCTGGAGACAGATGTGGCTTTACGCTGCTTTAAACAGAAGATTAAAGTCTGAAGGATGTAAAAGGAAATTTCACATCCAGACGGAATCTCTGCAGTGGAATTTGCAAATTTAGAGTTTGTAAAGTGAGTTTACCAGCCCTAATGTGGTCAGCTGTAAGACATCGGTTGCATGTTCTGAGTAAGCGTGACTGTGAGAGAAGCCGTTTATCTATCTCTCTGCCAAGTTATCTTTCTATCGAGGGATGAGAAATATAAAGAATCAAAAATTCCAATCCCTGAATAGTAATTTTGAGAAATAAATATTAGGAAAAAAGAAATGCAATGCCATTGCCAATTGATTTTAAACACATTTTTTATATTTGTATGTATTTAAAGTCTCTCAATGGGCCTTAAATATGTTAAACAACAATACCAAACATTAATCCAAAAATGTGATAGCATATTTCATTTATTTGTTTGAATAAAATACTACTGACAAAACTCCATTTGTGTGATATATATATATATATATATATATATATATATATATATATATATTCTTGAGCTGCAAATCAGTAAATTAGAATGATGTCTGAAGGGTCATTTGATACTTAAGACTGGAGTACTGATGCTAAAAATTCAGCTTTGCACCACAGGAATAAATTACATTTTTAAATATAATAAAATAGAAAACAGTTATTTAAAATGGTAATAATATTTCACAATATTACTGTTTTTTCTGTATTTTAATTGAATAAATGTAGGCTTAAAAGCACAAAATTCTTCCTTTAAAAAAACATTTAAAAATCTTAAAAACCTCAAATTTTTGAACAGTAGTTTACATGATATTCTGTTTGTTTGTGCTCACAGATAAATCTAGCTGTCCATGACGCAATAATAATCCACTTCTTACTCTTCAAAAATGAGCTCTGCTTTCCTGTGGACAGACTCTCTGCTGTGGACGGCAGTGATCAAAGCAATAATTTGTAAAATGAGGAGTAAGACTGAGCGGAACGCTTTGAAGGTGACCCCTGTATGTGGACTTTTATCATGACTCTGCACACTGGGAGTGCCCACCTAAAGAAGGTCCCCCAGGGGCCACGCCGTGGGACAGGCTGACAGATGAGAGTTCAAACAGAGCGGAGAGGTTGTGGAAGAGAAAGAACATGGAGGACAGATAAAGACAGGCGCAGGGACGTCACTCCAGTGGGAGAGGGTGAAAGCGGGCTTGTGCGACGGCTAGGCATCAATAATAAGTGAAAGGCAGTTCTGACAGCAGCCCAGAACCTGATGAAAGAGAGAGAGAGAGAGAGAGAGAGAGTACCTTTGATCTCTGGGGGGGGGGGGGCTTAGTATTGACACTTCTTGTGAACAAAAGTCTGTGCTGTTTGCCCTGCTGAATTAAAATTGCACTAAAAGACAGGTGACAAACATATTTTTGTTAAAAGAGACATTATGCATTGATGCACACGTTCTGTGCTTATGAGATTTTTTATGTTTTTGAAAGAAGTTTCTTATGCTCACCAAGCCTGCATTTATTTGATAAAAAATGATAATGCTGTGAATTTTTTCAGTGTCACACGATCCTTCAGAAAACATTCTAATATGCTGATTTGCTGCTCAAGAATTAATTATTATTATTATTATTATTAATGTTAAAAACTACATTCATGTTATAAAACGTCTCAAGGTTACGTATGTAACCCTAGTTCCTTGAAGGAACGAGACGCTGCGTCGAAACGCTTTTGGGGAACGTCCCTGACGAGACCGACTCTGAATATCGTGTGCAATCAGTCCATCGGAAAGGCGTGACGTCACGGGCGGGGTGACGTAGCGACCAGGAAGCTATAAAAGCACGTGCCGTGCAGCTGGCTTCAGCTTCGAGTAGGGAAGCAAGCGCCGGCAGGGGTGCCGGGAGTATGGCTCTGCGATGCAGCGTCTCGTTCCTTCAAGGAACTAGGGTTACATACGTAACCTTGAGACGTTCCTTTTCAGGAACTCGAGCTGCGTCGAAACGCTTTTGGGGAACGATGTGCCCACGCTGCCAGACTTCCAAATCCCTGCCTAGTGTGTAATCAAAAGAGCACAGCTAAGACGAGAGAACAGAAGAGCCCGGCGTGGCTCGCATGTCAAGATCGTAAAATCGGACAAATGTGGAGGGCGTGGACCACCCCGCAGCGTTGCAGATGTCCAAGAGGGACACACCTGCTGAGAAGGCCTTGGAGGCCGCCATACCCCGAGTAGAGTGAGCCTTGGCCCCCAAAGGAGGGGGAAGACCAGAGGACTCATAGGAGACGTTGATAGCCTCGACTATCCAATGACTAAGGGTCTGCTTGGTGGCAGGAGAACCCTTGTTAGAAGGACCGTAGCAAACAAGCAATTGGTCTGATTTTCTCCACAGGGCAGCTCTGTGGACGTATGCATCCAGTGCTCGCACTGGACACATACGGTTTAGCTTCTCTTGGTCTGGCTCCCGAAAGGGAGGAGGACAGAAGGCCTGCAGTACGATAGGTTGTGGTGTAACAGAGGGAACCTTCGGAACATAACCCGCTCGAGGGTATAAGAATGCTTTGGCCATACCAGGGGCAAAGTCTAAGTAAGTAGGGGCCACCGAAAGGGCCTGAAGATCTCCAACTCTCTTTAGTGAGGTGATTGCCAGTAACAGGGCAGTTTTAAGTGTCAGATGTCTATCTGAGATATCTTGTATTGGCTCGAATGGAGCTTTACAAAGAGCCTCTAGAACCACAACCAAATCCCAGGGGGGAACACGGGATCGTACTGGAGGTCTCAGCCTCAGCGCACTGCGGAGGAAACGTGTAACTAGGGGGTGTCTACCCACTGACTGACCATTGAAAGGGACATGGAAAGCAGCTATGGCCGCCACGTAAACCTTTAAGGTGGAGTGGGATAACCCCGCAGAGAGCCTGGCTTGCAAAAACTCCAGAACTGTACCAACTGGGCAGTCTGCTGGGTCAAGCTGGCAGTCTCTGCACCATGAAGTGAAGAGCTTCCACTTCAGGGTGTACAGTTTCCTCGTAGAGGGAGCTCTGGATTGGAGTAGGGTCTCAACAACCTCGGTTGAGAGACCAGCTGCTAACAGCTGTGCCCCCTCAGGGGCCACACCCACAGCTTCCACAACTCCGGGCGAGGGTGAATTATCGTGCCCTGCGCCTGTGAGAGTAGGTCTGTCCTGATCGGTATCTCCCACGGAGAGCCGTCGAGGAGCGAGACTAGATCTGAGAACCATACTCGGCCCGGCCAGAACGGGGCTACTAGTAGTAGACGGGCCCCGTCCCGGCGTACTCTCGCCAGAACTCCCGGGAGCAGAGCGATAGGGGGAAAAGCGTACAGACGAAGCCTCGGCCAGGTCTGTACCATAGCGTCCAGTCCCAGAGGAGCTGGATGAACTAGAGAGAACCAGAGGGGACATTGCGATGTCTCCTGAGTCGCAAAGAGGTCCACCTGGGCTGTGCCAAATACTCTCCATATCTGCTTCACCACCTCGGGGTGAAGCATCCATTCCCCGGGCCTCGGCCCCTGTCTCGACAGTATGTCTGCTCCCACATTCAATCTCCCAGGAATATACACTGCTCTGATCGAGAGGTGTTTGCCCTGGGACCACAGAATGATCTGGTGTGCCAGCTTGTACAAGGGGCGCGAACACAGACCCCCTGGTGATTGATATAAGAGACCACTGATGTGTTGTCGGTGCGCACCAACACATGGTGACCTCTCAGGTCTGGGAGGAAATATTTCAATGCTCGATAGACCGCTAGTATCTCTAGGCAATTGATGTGCCATGTTAGATGGCGACCACTCCACAGACCGCGGGCAGGGTGGCCTCCCAGCACCGGGCCCTGATTCAAGAACCAAGGTTTCCTCCACATGTCTAAGGCACGAAGGCACCGCCGCGTGACCTTGATAACTCGAAGTGGATTTCCCCTCGGGGAAAAGCCCTTGGACTTGAGCCACCACTGTAGGGGTCTCATGTGCAGCAGGCCAAAAGGTATCACGTTGGACGCAGCTGCCATCAGCCCTAACAATCTCTGAAATTGTTTGACAGTGAGTGACTGGCCTTCTTTGACTCTCTCGACTGATGTGAGGATCGACTCGATCCGAGCAGGAGACAAGCGTGCCTGCATCGTGGTCGAATTCCACACTACGCCTAGATAGGTGGTTCTCTGAACTGGAGAAAGTACACTCTTCTTGGCGTTTAGTCTCAAACCCAGCTCCCCCATGTGTGCGAGGACGACATCTCGATGTCGAACCGCCATCTGCTCTGATTGAGCTAGAATCAACCAATCGTCGATATAGTTCAGAATGCGGATGCCCTGCATACGGAGGGATACCAGAGCCGCATCTACACATTTCGTGAACGTGCGGGGTGAGAGTGCGAGGCCAAAGGGAAGTACTCAGTATTGGTAGGCTTTGCCCCCAAAAGCGAACCTCAGAAACTTCCTGTGTTGTGGAAGGATGGATATGGAAGTATGCGTCTTGAGATCTATTGTGACAAACCAGTCCTCGGATCTGATTTGAGCTACAATCTGTTTGACAGTGAGCATTTTGAACTTCAGTGACATTACTGAGAGGTTTAGATGACATAAGTCTAAGATCGAACGCAACTCCCCATCCTTCTTTGGAACTATGAAATACCGGCTATAAAACCCGGACTCCCTGACTAGAGGGGGGACCACCTCGATGGCCTCCTTCCTAAAAAGGGTATTCACTTTTTTGTTCCATAACCAGAGCCTGCAGGAGGCCGACTATTGTCTTTCCACTGTGCGCAGGACCCATTGAGATACATTGGCAGTAGTTTCCACGCTGCTAGCTAATGTACTAAGGGAATCAGTCTCTCGAGACTGATCTCTGGAGTAAGAGGCCCCCGAAGGGGAGGCGAGTATCACAGCTCCGCTACGCTCACGGGCGGAAATAACTGAGTAGTGATCGCTGGAGGCCGCTGCACCCTGAAACTCCGGCAGGGTTGGCAGACCCACCTCCCGAGGGCACTGAGGTGAGACGGGCACCGTGTAATGAGGTGGACACCGCTCTACCCCAGTAGGGGCTGCCTTCTGTAGTCGTGACTGTTTGTACGCGGAGGGGGCTGCTCCCGCCCAGCAGTCCCTCCAGTACATCTAACTTCATGAGTCAAATAACTGTCATTATATTCCTCAGAATTTAATGAAATCAAGCAATCAGACAAGTAAATACGGTCTGGATTGTGATACAATACACATTGAAGTGATATATTGAACTTCTCGAAGTTAGATAACAGTCATTAGATTCCTCAGAATCTAATGCAATCCAAATTCCTCAGAATTTAGTGAAATCAAACAATCAGACAAGTAAACACGGTCTAGATTGTGATAAAGTACACATATAGTGATATATTGACTTCTCAGAGTCATATTCTTCAGAATTTAAAAATAATCAAACAATCAGACAAGTAAACACGGTCTAGATTGTGATAAAGTACACATTGATGTGGTAGAACCAACTCCTGCTTATTAAATGGAGTTAAAATAACCAGACACGCGGTCGGGTATGGAAAAATTCACATCAAAACTGAAAATGATGTAATACACGCGTTGCCTCGACAGCACGCGGATAGCTTAGTCACACAAACAATATTAATCCCCTCGGAGATTAAATAGCTGCTCACTAAAACTGCCCGTATAATGACACTGTTTGTTTTATACTGTGCTTATGCAACTTTGTTTGTGCAACTACAAGCTCGCCGACGCCCTCCGTGTCAATCTCCTCGGAGAAAGAAAGGCAGAGCGTCAAGCCCGACGCTCGGGAGGAAGAGCCGAAGCTCGGGCTTCCAAACCCCGGAATCAGGCAGATCTGGTGGGAACGTAGGAGATAAGGACGTGCCCGTCTCCATACCTTCCAGCAGATCGATCTGCGAACCCAACGAATGCCGGCGCGGCTTCGCCTCGGCGAAAGCGGAACCGGCATCGCGAGGAACGCTTGCGAAGGCTCACTTCTCGAAGAGAGCCCTCCGGGATCGAAGCGTCCGCATTGGTATTCGTTCACAATGCGGGCAGTCGGCCCCCTCGAGAGCCGACTCAGCGTGCTTCGATCCCAGGCAAGCCACGCACAAACTGTGTGTATCCCCACTCGTAATGTAGCGAGGGCAGGGAGGAACACACAATCTATAACGTGGCTTGGAATCGCCCTTCATATGTTAGGTCTTTTGCTTTTGTTTTGGCATATTAAGCTGTTTTAGCGATCTTTTAATGGCTAAGGGACAGACAACAATAAATAGGACCAACAGGACAGACTTTGACATGCACACACAGAGCGCTTGCTGACAGATTCGAAGCTGAAGCCAGCTGCACGGCACGTGCTTTTATAGCTTCCTGGTCGCTACGTCACCCCGCCCGTGACGTCACGCCTTTCCGATGGACTAATTGCACACGATATTCAGAGTCGGTCTCGTCAGGGACGTTCCCCAAAAGCGTTTCGACGCAGCTCGAGTTCCTGAAAAGGAACTATATTTTTTGGAAACGATAATACATTTAAAAAATGAAAATAATATTTTGTAACATTATGAAAACATTTACTGTGACTTTTGATCAATTTAATGCGTATTGTCTGAATAAAAGTATTAATTTCTGTGAAGAAGAGAATATTTTAATTTAATAAAATTTTTATCTATAGTATACAAATATTTAACATGCATTTCAGCACTTACTGTGCTGTTGTTTTCCCTCCAGAATGATGACACCAAGATGATGTCATCAAGATCCGGATTTTGTCGCTTTAAGTAATATTGCAAAAGACTTTGATTAATACTGAGGGCACAAGAACAACTTATAAACTAATTACAACTTAAAACATTATTCCCAAGAAAACATGTTTCCAAGATCATTTCACTGAAATTTGTTAAAATAAACTTTTTATCCAACACATAAATAATCCTGAATAGTAAGAACTAAGAATGCGTGACACACAGCATGAAAAATAAAGACAAGCTGTCATAAAAATATATGTATACTAATAATTATCACAGGCTCACATAAATAATTTATTTTACCTGTTTTTTCCCCTTAAGAAACCCTTTACAGCGCTCTGTCTGCCATAGCGTTTTATAATGATGAAGAGTGATTTCCCTCTCATAAATATGATGACAATAACAACTACTGTATTATAACAGCCACCAGAATGATAGCGCTAATGTGAATATTAAGGAAAGATACGAGCCATTAATCATCTTCTTTTCAGCTCATATTCATTTAGCGAGCAGAACGTCAGCTAAAATACGTCGGTGTACTAGGTGAATTCAGGATATGCATCTGTGCGAAAGAGGAAGGAAGGATTTCTCTGAAACTTTAGCAGGCGATTTGTGAGGAGGGGAGAATCCATCCATCTCTGATAGAATCAAAAAGAGCGAAGAAGATTGAGAACAGAAAAGCTGCAGACAAGAGGAAGATGAAACACCGTCACTTCACTAATGGTACCTTTGTGTTCTAGGATAGAAATGTGCTTTAAAAAGTGTATTGTGTATAAATAGGGGTGGGAATCTGGAATCTTTAGCTACTGAATGATTTAATTCAAATCTAATTCAGTCTATGACTATGAACTTTTGTGGACTGATCCAGAATCGTTTGTGAATTTATCACAATAGATTGGTGAATCATTTTTTATACTGTACTATACTATACTGGGTGGTCTACATATATGGATACTAACTCTATAGATCGAGCAAAATTTGAGAAGTATGTATTTGCATTTAAACGAGCGAGGCAGAAATGAGATTACTGAGGAATGAAAGCTGCTGGCCTCACTGTGCACCTGATCAACCACCGGCAGACTGTCTCTTCTTCTGTGTGATTCACACAGTACTGATTCTGTCAGTACTGCACTTTGATGACTAGAGCGTGATCAAACTGCTCAAAAAAAATTGATTAACATCAAATCAGAAATCAGAATCAGAATCAGAAATCAGAAAGAGCTTTATTGCCAAGTATGCTTGCGCATACAAGGAATTTGTTTTAGTGACATAAGCTTCCAGTAAACAGAGACAACAACACACAGACAAAAAAAAAAAAAAAAAAAAATTTACAGGAGAATTACAAATTGGCAAATAAATAAGTGTATAAACAATTGTGCTATAGATGATAATGGAATAGGATTGAGTGAGATGCAGGAATGTTCTAGGATGGAGGGGTAACAAATAAATATAAGGATATTGCACATTTTTGCATAAGCATAAGTTTAAGTGGGAAACATTTAACTGTTCATGAGGTAGATTGCCTGGGGGAAGAAACTATTCTTGTGCCTTGCTGTTCTTGTATTTGCGGCTCTGAGGCGCCGGCCAGATGGCAAAAGTTCAAAGATGGGGTGACTTGGATGTGAGGGATCCAGAGTGATTTTCTGAGTCCTTTTCCTCACTCTGGATGTGTACAGTTCTTGGAGGGTGGGCAGAGGAGCACCAATAATCCTTTCAGCAGTCCGAACAGTTCTCTGTAGTCTTCTGATATCTGATTTTGTAGCTGAACCAAACCAGACAGTAATTGAAGTACACAGAACTGACTCAATGACGGCTGAGTAGAACTGTTTCAGCAGCTCCTGTGGCAGGTTAAACTTCCTCAGCTGGCGAAGGAAGTACAACCTTTGTTGGGCTTTTTTCACAATGGAGCCAATGTGATTGTCCCACTTCAGGTCCTGAGAGATGGTGGTTCCCAGGAATCTGAATGACTCCACTGCAGCCACAGTGCTGTTCATGATGGTGAGTGGGGAAAGTGCAGGGGGGTTTCTCCTAAAGTCCACAGTCATCTCCACTGTTTTGAGCGTGTTCAGCTCCAGGTTGTTAAGACTGCACCAGACAGCCAGCTGCTCAACCTCCTGTCTGTAAGCAGACTCGTCACCGTCCTGGATGAGGCCGATGACTGTAGTGTCGTCTGCAAACTTCAGGAGCTTGACCGAGGGGTCTTTAGAGGTGCAGTCGTTGGTGTACAGGGAGAAGAGCAGAGGGGAGAGAACACATCCCTGAGGGGCACCAGTGTTGGTGGAGCAGCTGTTTGACATGAATTTCCCCAGTCTCACTAACTGTTGCCTATCTGTCAGAAAGCTGGTGATCCACTGACAGATAGAGCTAGGAACAGAGAGCTGGGTCAGTTTGGTCTGGAGGGTTGTTGGGATGATGGTGTTGAAAGCCGAACTAAAGTCCACAAACAGGATCCTCACATAAGTCCCTGTTTTGTCCAGATGTTGCAGGATGAAGTGCAATGCCATGTTGATTGCATCATCCACGGACCTGTTTGCTCGGTACGCAAACTGCAGGGGGTCCAGTAAGGGTTCAGTGATGTCCTTCAGATAAGCCAGAACCAGTTTTTCAAACGACTTCATGACGACAGACGTTAGAGCCACAGGTCTGTAGTCGTTAAGTCCTGTTATCTTGGGTTTCTTTGGAATGGGGATTATGGTGGAGCGTTTGAAGCAGGAAGGCACTTCACACAACTCCAGAGATCTGTTGAAGATCTGTGAAAAGATGGGGGCCAGCTGGTCAGCACAGATTTTCAGGCAGGCTGGTGTAACGCCATCTGGGCCTGGTGCTTTTCTTCTTTTGTTTTTCTTGAAGACCTGGCGCACATCATCTACACAGATTTGAAGAGCAGGAGGTATGGAGAGGGGGATTGCAGGAGGTGTTAATGGTTGTGTAGGGAGATGGTCAGAGTGGGTGTTGGGGGTTTCAAATCTACAATAAAACTCATTCAGGTCGTTAGCAAGTCGTTGATTAGCCTCAGTGCAAGGGGATGGTGTCTTGTAGTTTGTGATGGCTCTCAGTCCTCTCCAAACTGAAGTAGAGTCGTTGGAAGTAAACTGGTCTTCCAACTTTTTAGCGTAGGTCTTTTTAGCCGCTCTAATCTCTTTGTTCAGTGTGTTCCTGGCCTGATTGTACAAGACCCTGTCCCCATTTCTGTAGGCATCCTCTTTGGCCTGACGAAGGTGTCTGAGTTTTACTGTAAACCATGGCTTATCATTGTTGAATGTTAAATAAGTCCTGGTAGGAATGCATATATCCTCACAGAAACTAATATAGGATGTTACAGTCTCTGTGAGTTCGTCCAGATCGGTGGTAGCAGCTTCAAAAACGCTCCAGTCTGTGATGTCAAAACAAGATTGTAAATCCTGCTCTGTTTCGCTGGTCCATCTCTTCACAGTCTTTACTACAGGTTTAGCAGATTTAAGTTTCTGCTTGTAGGTCGGTATGAGATGAACCAGGCAGTGATCAGAACGTCCCAAAGCTGCTCGTGGAACAGAGTGATATGCATCCTTTATTGTGGTGTAACAGTGATCCAGTATATTACTGTCTCTGGTGGGACAGGTAACATGCTGTCTGTATTTTGGCAGTTCACGGGAGAGATTGGCTTTATTAAAGTCCCCAAGAATGATTAAAACAGAGTCCGGGTGTTGTTGTTCTGTGTCTGTGATCTGATCAGCGAGTTTCTGTAAAGCTGAGCTCACATGCGCTTGAGGAGGGATGTAAACACTAACCAGAATGAACGAGTGAAACTCCCGCGGCGAATAGAACGGCTTGCAGTTGACAAACTGCATTTCTAGATCAGGACAGCACATCTTCTTTAATACAGTTACATCTGTACACCACCGTTCATTGATGTAAAAGCATGTCCCGCCGCCGCGCGATTTCCCTGTTGATTCTGCGTCGCGATCCGCTCTGAACAGCTGAAAGCCCGGCAGATGGAGCGCGCTGTCCGGTATGGCGTCATTCAGCCAGGTTTCCGTGAAACACAGAGCAGCAGAGTGAGAGAAATCCTTATTTGTCCGAGAAAGCAGAAGGAGTTCATCCGTTTTGTTGGGTAGAGAGCAGAGATTTGCGAGATGGATGCTAGGCAACGGCGTTCGAAATCCGCGCTTCCTGAGTCTGACGAGCGCTCCCGCTCGCTTTCCCCGTCTGCGCGTCCTGAAGCGCTTGATCAGCGCAGCTGCTCCTCCGATAACAATGTTCAGTAAAACGTCTGTATAATAGAAATCCGGAAAAATATCATGTGGTGTGTTCTGCCGAATGTTCAGCAGTTCATCCCTGGTGAAACTGATCGTGTTTGTTAAACAAAAAACAGGAAAAACGAACAAAAACAGTACAAACACTGGAGAGCCAAGCACTGAAGCAGCCATGTGCGGCGCCATCTTGGATCATCCATCAGTCCCAAATGGACTAACAAAACAGAATGAAAACACTAAAGTACATAATCTTTTTATATCTACCATGTCAGATGTTACTGTAGATGGTCCGAACCCAATTCCATCCACCTATACTCCTTATAGATTTCTGTTCACATTTAAAGTATTATTCACCCCAAAATTAATATACAGCCATCATTTATACTCCCTGATGTCGTCCCAAATATGTACAACCTAAAAGCCTTAAAAAGGATCCAAAAGCATCATAAAATTGTCTGTTTCGCTCATGTGCTATATTCCAAGTCTTCCAAAGCAAGTGAAAGATCTCTATGAAGAACACACTGAAATGTAGGTTGCTATTCACTGATAATCTTCCCCTCCAGTGAGCTGTTAACCTCTACAGTCAGATCATTGATGAACAGGGGGTTCCATATCCATCTGATTCATGAACAAATCATTCGGATGTGTACTGGATCATCTGATTCAATTCAAAGAACTTCAGTTTTATTCTCTTTCTTGCACAAAGCTATATTGTTTGGTTTCAGTAGACTTGAAATATGTTGCATTGACCAATTTTATGGTGCTTTTGCGTCCTTGTTGAAGCTTAAAAGCCCCATATACTACAATGGCATGAAAAAAGTTCCCCTTTTGTGTTTTGTGGAAGATAGAAAAATCATGCGGGTTTGGAACAACATAATGAATGAAAAATATGATTTTTATTTGTAAGTAAACTATTCCTTTGAATCATTCAGTAAATCTGAACAATTATATATATATATATATATATATATATATATATATATATATATATATATATATATATATATATATATATTATTTATTTACCACTTTGGCCATACTATGAAAACTTTCCATGCACAGAACAATACTTGCATCAGTCTGCTGTGGATGAAATGCTAGAGATATAAAGAAAGTCAGCTGTGGTTACTGTGGAGACAAACTGCAATAAAAAATAAATAAATAATAGACCACAGCTTTAATAACAATCACAAATGACATGCATGAACCGCACTACAGATTTTAGCTCAATTTCACCTTACAGACCTGTAATTGTCAAAGATTGGTTAGTCTGATCCAATTGCATCAGCAGAAAAATATCTAAACGTCAACAAAACTGAACTTCATAAAAATTATTTGATTCCAGAATTCTTTACAAAACTGGAACCAGTTTTAAAGAAGAACTTTGAATCCCAACCGTAGTTAAGGTGAAAAGTACAACAGAGTCAGAACACGAGAATGAAAGAACTGCCTTTTCTCTTGAGATTACTGTGTGTGCGCGTGTGTGTGTGTGTGTGTGTGTTTGTGTGTGTGTGTGTGTGTGTGTGTGTGTGTGTGTGTGTGTTTGCGTGTGTGTGTGTGTGTGTGTGGTGCAGGTGAATTCTTCTGATCCTACGGTTGCTGACTCATGGGGTTGTTTCATCAGCATCTGAGCGCTCCATAATGGGGTAGCTGCAGGAGTGATGGGCTCGGAAACTGAACACACATCAGCAAGAGAGACGAGCGGCAGACGGGTGGAGAGAAATGCACTGCAGGACGGCACAGCAGTGAAGAAACAGATATTAAAAGGAACTAGGATATTGAAACAGAGAAAACGAGAGAGGGAGGAAAAAATGGATGTTAGAACAGCACTCAAAAACCTAAACTTGTCACATATCTTTGGAAAGTTGAGATTTGTGTTATTCAAATGATGCAAACCGTTTTAAGATACAATCAACACAGCAGGTGCAATCAGTGTCTTTGTCAGAACGCCAACAAGGCTTGCTTTCCCATTGTGTTCTCCAGCTTATAGCTCCCAGCTACAGTCATCTGCAGGAATCTGTTTACAAAATAAAATAAAATAAAAATGTTTTTCAGTGTGTTCAAAGTTCTGCTACTCAATACCAATAAGACTTTCAGTGATTCTGTTTAGGAACAAACCTCAGAGTTTCACCTTTCAAAAGACATCAAAACCATGTATATACTCCAAATGGTTCAAGAACAGCATCCAATTTACTTTGGGTATGCCTGTTTTAGGCATTTTAAGCTAATTTTACAAGGAATGCTAAGGGGTTACTGCATGTTTTGCATCTTTCCATTATTATTATTGTTGTTTTAAGGAATTTTGGCATCCTGGTTGAAAACCACTGGTCTAAAAAAAGTCAAAGCATCAAAGCATAAATCTCAAAACATATAAAAACAAGTAGCACAACTGATTCAGTGTTATAGCAGAGCTACATGAATTAAATGTTATGTTCGTCATTTTGGTCTGACACTTGACTGTATACATATTTTCATTTTTTACAAGACATTTTGGGTCATTTAAACCAGCGGAAAGTGTATTCCTGTCCTGTAAGCAATAAAAATACATTTATTTTTATAGTCACTTCTAGTATAAGCCCTTAAAAATTCAGTTGAAATTTCAGGCACCGAACAGAATTGCTAATGTAATTGCATTTTTTATATTTTGTGAAGAAAAGAGGCAGTGCAACCAGCACAGTACTGGATTTAATTGTGTATGTCACCAATGTGCAGTTTTTTTGCTAACTCATTACTATGGAATTGTTGCTAAGATTACTATCTTAGGACGTCTTGGGATCAGAATTGGCCACGCAAACAGATAGTCCCGCCCCAAACTCACACCATTGGTTGAGACAGAAGTTGGTAATGTTAGGCTAAAGCCACAGCATTTTAGTCTTCAGGTATTCAAACTATAAAATACAAAAAAGTACTTTAACACTGAAAGAATTAATAACATCATATTTAAGATTAAATTCATGGCCAGAAATCAAAGGGTTCATATTCATCCCAATAAACCAGTAGTAAAGATGACATCACCATGACATGTCATAATTGAGCTATTTATTAGTGCACAGAACTCATTAAAAACCCAATTAAAAGGAAAAGGGGTCTTTCTTGAGCTACAAATGTAACATTTTGAAGAATGGCATTAGAATGGGGAGAGCATAGATTAAAAACGTCAAACGCCTCTTGCTTTTCTCAGCGTGAGGCGGTCTGCCATTACTAAATTAGCTCTAAATGAGGGTTTGGTTTCAGAGACGGCAGCCGTTCCACTGCGTCTTTGCTAATCCCCCATTACGCTGGCTAACTTTTATCATCCACCATCCCTAATTACTCACAGATTGTGTAATTACCAGGAGACTGTTAATTAAAACCCAGAATGCCATAATGAAGGACCCCAAGAAGAAATAATTGATTGAATAAGAGGGTCTTGAAAGTAAATGATGCTGGACCCCAACCTAGCAAGACTCCTCACAGGAAGGTCTCTAATCAGCATGGAGAACGTCACAGTGGATTTGAATACATTCAGCTGCACATCTATACCTAAACATCCACCTGACTTATACGTGTAGCATACATATGCTTTATGTTCACCAAAATAACCAGCCAAGGCTCATAGGAAAAATGTGCTTTCTGTAAAATTATAGTATGTTGCTTCTTGCACATTTCGCAACATCTTCAAAGTGAAATTTCCATTAAGGGATGCTAAAAGTGTGTTAAGTTTTACTTAAAACTGATGAACATGAATCTGGAACGTTGATTGTTTTACAAATCTTAGCCTGTGTGGTAATGAAAAGTAATGTTGCACATCAATCTATTTTGTAGCTCAGTTATTATTATAAATAATGTAATACAACAACCATTTGGAAAAAGCCTAAAAGGATCAGGAAATGTTGTAAGCTAGATTCAAATTCGCATAACACAAGCACCACAGCTCAATGTGTCAAGCAAGTTCGCTAACATCTTAGCTTTGGCTCTTATACAACCGTAATTACATTTATATTTATTAATTTAGCAGACGCTTTTATCCAAAGTGACTTATTTTACCATTATGTGTGTTCCCTGGGAATTGAATCCACAACCTTTTGTGCTGCTAACGCAATGCTCTACCACTGAGCCACAGGAACCATAATAGTTGTTGAACAGATTAAAACTGTACTAAACCAACCGGAAATCTTCCAGCCAGGCCACATTAACTACATAATAAGTCACAGGGATGATATGCTTATGTCGTGCTGTTCCAAAATAGACATAAACTAGCATTTGTTTGACCCTTGGCACATCTACAGGAGCGATGCTAATTGTGTTGCTAAGGGTGGATATACTTATACATGACTATTCACTGACAGCTGTTTTCAGTCGCAGCAGTTCCCTTTGAGGTAGATCTGTGAACTGATCTGATGCATTTCCAGTTATGATGCACAACATTCATCTCTTGAATAAAGAACATCAGATTGAAGAAATCAATGAATGGGATAATTAGTTTAAAACTGAGGGCGCACTGTGGAAGTCAGCAGACACTCAACAAGCATCCTGTGGGCAGCATCTGGTCCATCTGCTTTTATTCTTGGCCCCTAAATGTCCTTATGATTGTATATTTGTTATAATTAGCTCCCAAATGTCATGTTAAAATTAAGCAGCACACTTTTAATTCTTCGTCTAATGCAATACTGTTGCAACTCTGAATGCTAACTATGTTTTTTGAGAGCACATCAGTCAAACATTATCACGCTTTGGATCTCGATTGATGATGCTCGTGACTGTTAGGACTGTTAGACCTTTACTATGTCCTAAACTCTGTTTTAGTCATGAAAAGGTCCACGCTCACTTCTGACGTAATTTACTAGCATCTTTTGTGGATGATACATTCATGCACAACACAGCTTATCTCACTGATGTAACATGCCAAATAAACTCATTTAATCTGAAAGCTCAAGGGTAGGAAAAGCTTACGCCGATGATTCTGAATAATGTGATGGCATTTGAAATGAAACTGGCCCTATTTGTGCAGCAGAAGAAAACAGAAATATGATAAACAGCAGCAATAGCGATATGATAAAAAGTAGTGATGCAACAAATGTAATTTAAATTACATTTATTTCATAATCAACAATCAAATAAAACCAGAGAGTAGCACAGAAAAATTTCAAATACACACAATTTAGATTTTGCATCAAATTTTTAGGGATATAATTGTGTTTCTACTCCAATTCATGGTGGATTCATTTATTCAAACAATAAATAATGAAGATGACAGGTAGGCAAAAATGAACAGTACATTCAGCGAAATGAAAATTTGAAAGCTCAGACATTGTCTGAAGCGCAATAAATAATGTTTAGTGATGTTTTCTACATGCATCAACTGAAAACACCACAGATTAAAAGATTGTGGTTCATCAAAATTAAAGGAGCATTGCGTAGAAATTTCTAACCGTTACTGACACCAGTGGCCGTTAGAGGAACTGCAGCCAGTCTCATTCGTTCTCAGTCGTTCTCAGTGCGCACGCTCTTTTTTTTTTTTTTTACTTACGGGGAGTGTCCGTGGGTGTCTGAATTGTGCTGGAGGCTGGTCGCTTCTTTCCATCCGCAGAGTCCATTTGAAAACACTATTGCCGCTGCTTACTATAATGGCTGGCGTGCCGTACGGTTGTAAGCCCAAGTAGACGAGAACGCGCATGACGTCACATTTTGTGAATTTTCGCGCCAATTCGGGCCCGACTCCTCCACACACAATTGAGCCTACAGGCTGATAGAGGCAACCGTGGTGGACAGTCGAGGTGTCATTCTTTTTTTTTACATCATGGTTGGCTCATACATGTACAAATGAAAACTCTATCTTAAAGATTTTTTTTTTAAGTAAAAACCTCCTCATAGCTCCTTTAAGTTCTATTAAAAACTAGAAATCAATATCATCAATTGAAACACTAATTTCAGTCAATAATTCCAGGTTTTCAAACCCGTTGTCTGGAACTGAAAATTTATTTTTGGCGTGATATTTTCAGTTGCTGAAATTTTAGTGCATCACTAATAAAAAGCACAGATTTATTGATAATATTGTTTGGAATAAACAAAATAATGTAAACACAGGGTCAGTACATTTTCAGATGACATATTATATAAAATGGACTCCATTTACATCTCTCGTGAAATAAATGTAGCCCTTTTGGCTTCTAACTCATTAGTCTTCATAACAAACATATACTTCCCAAGTCACTAAACAGTATTTAATTGAAAAACGCAAAATCTGCACTGTCTCCACAGTTTCTCATATCTCTTTCAAGCTTTAGTAGCTTCAGGCCATGACTTGTTTACAATCTGTTCTGTAAAAATATATATACACATTGGTATACATTTATTTAGCAGAGGCAGATGCTGCAGCCCGGATCAAAATGAACACATCTGGGTGTATCCCTGACCATTTACATTTTAGCATGTTTATAAAGCAGAGCAAATGTTTAAATCCATGTGTTTGTTCTATTGTTTAAAGAGTCAGGATTGAACACACACACACACACACACACACACACAAACACACACACACACACACACACACACTTTGCACACTTTAACAACAGCCAGTGAATGTCCTCCATCAAAGTGACTGTTCTAGATGTCCATACACACAACAAAGCTTTGCCCATGAGAATCCCATCAATTATTTAGCTGCACAGGCCGGCAGCGCAATAAAAGTGGAATATTCTCCACTGATTGTATCCAGGAAGAGGATACGCTAGAGGGATCTGGTTTTTACAAGCTCGATTGTGTCCACTAGTAAAGCGAACCATCAAAGAAAGCATTGTTAATCAGATCCATACTGCCCTCCTCAGGTCAGCATTTATAACAGCATGACATTAACTGAAACATTAAGACAGGAAATTGTCTCTAAAGTCTCAAACAGTGGGATGCTGCATTGATTTTGAAAATGCATTTGGCTGTATGTGCACCCTGTTGGCTAGTTGTCTCCAAATTCTGATAAGAAAGGAAAAATAGAGGCGTGGAAGCACCAAATGTGCCATAAAATTAGTCTGTGATACAAAGCAGTTGTTGACTCAGCCTCAGGTACGGCACACACGTAGCTACATCATTGTCAGCTGAATGAATTCTGGTCAGTGGTGGAGACAAATACAGCTGCTTTCAGACCCTCCTGTGGGGAAATGAGGAGAAAAATAGACGCATATATTAATAATGAGGACGGGAAATAAAGTCACAGGTTTGCAAGCAAACATGAGCAAAATGTTGACAAAGAAAACAATTTTTATTTTGATTATGTTTAAACATGTTTAAGGTAAAAATTACTTATTCATTTAATTTGGGGTGGGGGGTAAATTATGTTTTTTTGTGATTTTTTTTTTTTTTGATTGGAAGTTTATATTTTGAATCTTTTGCAACATTACACATCTTTATTGTCACTTTTGATCAAACTGATGTGTCCTTGCTAGATGTGTCCTTTTTTTTTTTTATGGTTTAATGGCTTAAACTGAAATGTCATGGCAATGATGATTTGTTTTATGCTTTAATTAAATTTTTATTAAAAAAAAATACACATCTAAAGACAAAAAGTGTTTCATAATTGCACTAAAGTCAAACACAATGCTATATTATGCAACCTGTCTAGAAATGTGAACACAAGGCAGAGCATTCAACATTCATATATATATATATATATATATATTACATTTAAACTAAAATTGTAACAAAAGTTTTGTATGCATTAAGATGCATTAGGGTTCTTTCAATTTGGAAAAAAAAATGTGGGTATCACCAGGGGTGGATTAAGTGAATTTGGGGTCCCAGGCAAAATATAGGAATGGGACCCTATACATTTTCACTCATCTTCTTAGATCAACCTTGAGGTTCCTTTTTGTTTTGATGCTTGCTGATGCACAATGGTGCCCCATAGTTGTCTTCAATGATTCAAAATTTTTCATGTATATGTTAAATGGCTTTAAATACATTTATCAAGAGCATGCTCACAGATGAGACCAAAACAGCGGTGGATAATGTGGATTAGACCCATCCCCCCCAAAAAAGCTTATAATACAGTATCATCTATTAAAGGGTTACTCCACCCCAAAATTTTGTCATTAATCACTTACCCCCATGTCGTTCCAAACCCGTAAAAACTCTGTCTTCAGAACACAATTTAAGATATTTTGGATGAAAACCTGGAGGCTTGAGAAAGACTGCCAAGTAAATAACAGTGTCAAGGTCCATAAAAGTTATGAAAAGTCGTCGTCAAAATACTCCATCTGCCATCAGACGTGCAATCTGGGTTACATGAATTGACGAGGCTGGTGGAGTGATTGGAGATGAGAGACACCTGTTCGACCCACCGGTCTCGAGTCCCACGGAGGAGATGGAAGGATATAAAACCGGAGCGACCAGGCCTGGGTTTTAGTTTGTGTTTTGATTTTTATTTGTTTTGTGTTTATTTTGATCATTAAAATATCATTTGATTGTCCGCCGGTTCCCGCTTCCTTCTTCCCGATGATTATGAAGGTTTTTATCGTTACAGTGGTGACGAAGCCCGGGAGAAGGAGGGACATGCTGCTGAAGATCCCTTGTGCCGCCATGGACGCTCGAGGCGGTGGGCTGGAGTGAGTTGCCGGGGACGGGCGAGCTTGCTGCCGGCCGCCCGTGATGTGGAGGGGCGGCTGCCGTCCGTGAGGGAGCGGAGGAGTCGGCACCGTTCGCCAGGTGGCCGCAGCCTGCTGCCTCCGCGAAGGAATTCGGAGGAGCAGGGAACGGGGGACTCCTGCCGGCTGCCCAAAACCAGAGGAGCCGTCCACCGGGCGGCGGAGGAGTGTCGTACCGTCTGCCGAGGGCCGTCCAGTGCCACCGCCAGGCACCGCGGAGGAGATCACCCAGCTGGTGGAGGGCCAAGCAGCAGTGCGTCTGGGGACCGGATTTTTTTTTCTTTTTCTCCTCTCTCCCCTCTCTTGTCTCTGTCGCTTCTCCTTCCATCTCCTTTACTCTCGCCTCGTCTGTCCTACCCCCAGGTTCCCGCAGGTCCCCGTGAGCGGTCTCCCCTCGGAGGGAGGGGGGGGGTAGAGCGCAGTCTCGAGGGTACCCATATGTTATGTATGTTAAAAATTGCACTGTCCATGGAGCGGACCTGACTCACATTTCACTGCTGGTTATATATGCTCTATATAATCGTGTAAGTGATGAATAAAAATCTTGAATCTGAATCTTGAAATGTGAATTATTTATTAGCCTCTTTTTTTTACCCATGTCCTGAATTCATTGTATTCCCATTCGTAAAATAGCCAACAAATTAATTGCTGTAGGCTAACCCGATCTCATGACAGTGCTTATAGCATGATTTTTTGCTTATATTTTGCGTAATATTTCTATGCAGAAATTTACTTTGACATTCAAAAGACTGATAAATTCATAATTAATGGCATGGCCGGTTCAATCGACAGAAATACAGGACACACACAGGCCTATGATAACTGCTGAAATGTTTGCAGGGCAAATCAGAGATCAGTCTGAGCGCTCATGGTGCGATCAGTGCATACAGCCGTAGACCTGCAGGCGCCACGGATGGTTTTCGTGGTAATAAACACCATAAACAGCAACCGTGCATGTGTCAGCACTTAATGCACAACTCCTATATGAAAAGTATTTTAGGGTGCCCCTGGCTTTAGGGGGCCCAATATAGCATAATAATATACATGTTTGCATAACAAATATTAATACACAGACCTAAAATATGAATATAATATTGCAAGGAAAAATAAGGGTAGTAATGACAAGAACAAAACACAATGTGTTCAGCGTGTGAAATTACGACCCCTCATCACTATCCATCTGCATGCTCTCAGACCTGTTTTTAAGGCACCAAACAGGTAAAGCATCTGGCGTTACACTAAGTACCTGGAGACTCAACTCTAAAAAAT
This sequence comes from Carassius carassius, assembly GCF_963082965.1. Lineage (NCBI taxonomy): Eukaryota > Metazoa > Chordata > Actinopteri > Cypriniformes > Cyprinidae > Carassius > Carassius carassius. Next base: position 31,607,122 of record NC_081767.1, on the reverse strand, counting down.
CCTTTGTTCTTAATTAATCAGTTTCCATCTGTGTGTCGACACCTGTTCACGGCCTCTCAGAGCCTCAGAGCAGGTGAACCAATGTGTCACAATCAATCCTTCCTCTAGGGCTCCAAACTCTCTTCAAGTACTGAGCTAATGGAGGCGAAGCATGGATTAGCGTCTCTAGAGCTCAACCGGGCTGATATGAACTGAACAGCATGAAGAGAACAGGCATGTGTCGGTGTCGACCGAACAGCAGGTGGACTAAGAAAGCCTGGTATAATTAGGCTGGTTGATGGTCACATGTGCCAGATCAGATATTTGAATGCATTTGAATTCTGCATACTAATGGAATGAAACTGAAATTCCTGACAGTAATTTTCTTGAAATAGATTGCTGAAAGTGATAAATATATTACACAAGTGGAGCTGAAGTTGAAGGCTATAAGAGTGGAGGTTTAAACTTTATCTACGTTGAGAGGTCAACTATTATAGTCCCAGCTGAAGAGGTCTGTAATACCTGGAGAGCTAGCCGTTAGCATTCACATTCATCTCAGTGACAGCTGCTTGCTTGGTGCTCGCCGTCCCATGTTGGAATCTTTGCACTACTGCACAGATAAGATGCACTAGGTAAAAAAAAATTCCATACATAGTTTTAAATATTAGAGCCATCTAAATTAAAAATAAAAAAGCCAGGGAGTTAATAAAATATTGATTTAATTACAAAAAATGTCTGTCCATGAATAGTTTGAAATATTAGAGCTTTTCAAATAAATACAATTAAATGAAATAGAAAGTCAGAAGATAATAAAATACTGATATAAGAAAATATTAGTTCCAGACATAGTTTGAAATATTAGAGCCCTTCAAACAAAACAAAACAAGACAAAAATAAAACTAAACAAAATAGAATATGCTCCAGACATAGTTTTAAATATTAGAGTCCTGCAAAACAAAACAGAAAAATGGCAGGGAGATAATAAAATATAAACATATGAATAAATTAGTTCCAGACATAGTGTAACATTTTAGAGCCCTTCAAATAAAATGAAATAAAACACACACACACACAAAAAAATATTATTATTATTATTATTGCAACTTATATGTTGCTTGCAAAATAAATACCTATATCCTAAATGGCTAATTTTGAATTGTAATGAATAAAGAAGATGGTGAGGTTGCAGCATCTAACTGCTAAATTTAACTAGCCAAACATCCAGCCAAATCACCTTTTTAATATATATATATATATATATATATATATACTGTATGAATTAGAGCTTTAAAAATACATATAGACGTGCAGTCCAACTACTCAGCTTTTGTGTTTGACCTTGATTTAAAAAAAAATATATATATAAAATTTAAGAAAGCAAAAGAGAGAGAGAGAGATTAACACAAAGAAAAACAATGTCCATTCCTCTAGAGCAACAGCTACAATGTCAAAACATGTCACCAAAAATCAACCTTTGACCACTGGGTCAATAGGACAATTAGCTGATGTGACATTTACGTTGGGTTACAGAGACCACCGGCAGGCATATATATGTTCTCACAGTCAAGAGGGCACACAGTACCAAAGTTTCATGAGGTCTCATGATCATGATTCATCTCTATCGGATCTCCTATAAAGCTGTCCATTTCACATTGTAAAGCTCAGGATTAAGACACACATGCTGGGGGAAGTTTAATTTGTGGGGTCTGGGGTGTATATCGCATGTCAGTTTGTCCTTTCTATAATTCCTTTCTATTTCTAAGAGGCCCTTGTCTTTTTGATCTCAACCACACGGTATGGCTGTGCAGTCATATCTGACTGAAAGAAATCACTGCAGGACTAAACTGTGTGGCTGGGAAAACTGCACAATAGATAAGTGCAGGTAAGGTTTCTGAGAAATTCAGTAATAGATTTCAGGGTCCTTTCTGGGTGATATAGTCACACACATTGTTGCACAATGTCAGGCTGAAAAAGGCAGCTTCATTCCCACTGAGGAAGTTCAAATTCAGCAAACAGAGAGCCGGTCCATTGGGAATTATTTGCTAGATTCAAAGTGTAAAGTTAGCCTTAATCAATGCTTACAATGTTTACTTTTCCTGATGTATATATGTACACACAAACAAAACAATAACAATAAACCATGCACTCCAGTCTGGATGACCAAAATAAAAGAAAACAAAAATAGAGACAATAATTTTAAGTTTGAATTGTACTACTTTTTATTTATAAAAAGTAGTAAATATGTTTCAATATGTTCATTGAATTTTTAAAAAATACAACTCACTTGCTTAATGGATGTGGGAATTTAATTAAAAAGAAAATTAGGAAATAATAAATATAATGTATCTTTTGCAATCAAAAAGGTATTTTACTGGAAAAAAACTCCAAATACACAGATTAAATCCGAATACTGAATTGCCAAGAAAACTGAAATACCACAATTGTTTCAGCATAATTGAGATACTATTATATTATATTATATTATATATATTATATAAATTAAAAAAATCTGTTTTAATTTTAAAGTTTTAGTTGTGGGTTTGTTGTTTTTTGTTATATGTTTTTTTTATTATTACTCTTAAATGTATAAAATAAAATAAAATAAAATAAAATAAAATAAAATAATTAAAATAAAATAAAATAAAATAAAATAAAATAAAATAAAATAAAATAAAATAAAATAAAATAAAATAAAATAAAATAAAATAAAATAAAATAAAATAAAATAAAATAAAATAAAATAAAATAAAATAAAATAAAATATTTCTTCAGAAGTCATGACATCTACCAGCAGGGGCTAACTGGATGCTAAAAAAAAAAACATTGACCCATTTTTTTTATGTCCAATCTACACTGCAAGCAATGTGCTGCTATGCAAATAAAGCTACTTAACCAACCATGATCTGTCACTAATCATTCTTCTGGGACATCATAACTCAAAAAATAAGCAGTTGTGTCGTCCGGGCTGGAGATCATGGCTCATGTCTATGGCCTATTTGTTTTAGTGGGCAGTGAGGTTATGGTGGCTCTCCTTCAACACACATCACTCCATGAGGCTGGACTGCAGCCCAGATCACAAGCACACACTGGAGAATTGCTGATGGAAAGCAGCAAACAATCAAGTTAAAACAGCAGACCTCAATGAAATGAAATGTTGCGTTTCATGGTCTGCAAAGGCTCTAATTTTTCACAGCACTTTGCATTTGCTAATTTCACAATCCAGTGGCACTGTGAAACCAGGTGAATCCCACAAAAACCCTCAAAAGATGTTTGGGTCATACTGTATCTCACCCTAAAAATCCAAAGAAAGAAAGATTTTTGTGTGCACTAAATCTGACTCATATATTTCTCGAAACAAAATGAAGCCAACCCATCATCCTGCTATTATTCTTTAGGCAGTCAAATACATCCACAAAACACATTGCAAAGAAATGGCACAAATGTGAAAGCTAATACTTGGCAGTCTGAGAGCAATTCAAGGATATTTCAGCCTTAAACTGTGTTCAGCCACATCAACGGGAGACTTGCATAGCTGCCAGGAACAGTCTAATGATTTCTCTCCCTCAATCTATTTTGCTCACTTACTTCCCTCTTCTCACTAGTTCTTTAATATCATCAATCAGGGGATATGTGAGAGAGCAGTCATTTAGAACCGCATCGATAAGATGCTTATACTGCCATTTCGAGATAGGATTTTCAGATGGATTCCTCTTCAAGGGCTTGATTGGAAAATAAAGGAAAGATGGGATACAGCCTGAGAATCTGAGCAGAGCAGCATACGCAATCAGCTAAACACTGTCACCGTGTAGATTTCACATGTTCCAAACACAGTCAGATGTGAAGCTCACAGCACTTGTACTGTTCTCTATATATGTTTGCTTTCGAAGTGTGAATATATATAAACAGCAAGCCAAACTCTGCTCAAGAGCCAGGATAGGAGCGTCTTGCTCCTTTAATAGTATTGCAGTTTACATGGGCAAAAACACCGGCCATTGAACCGAGTAAAACTGTAAATAAATGAAAGAAATATAAAAAACTTAATATAAATCAAAATGACATACTTATTAACAATGTAACAAGTAAAATGTATATAGATACATTGCTAACTCAGGTTAGAAGCATTATCAATACAGCGCACTAGCGCCAATCTGCAATGACAAACATTTAAATATCACGTTTAAACTCCTGCAATATACACTAAACAGATAAATGATTCAAATTAACTTACAGCCAATGCTTACGGCAGGGATTAGAAGAAAGATTGACGCAAATGCAACAGAAACATCTCTCACGCGTTCACTGGACCATGAGCTCGTTATTTCCTGTTACCCGATGCGCATTGCTCGTGGAAACACGTCAAAATAAAAGTCCTAACATAGGAACTTGCATAATAGCGGCAAGTAAAATGAAACTTATACAGAATATTAAACAACTACGAAATTATAATATTCATAAATGTAAATGTACATCGTAAATTATACACAGCCTCTAACAGAGGCAGAGCACTCCCCACCTGGCATTATTAATGCTACTATAACAGTCCGTGGTGAGTCTTACTTAGTCCCCCTTAGCTAGGAGTAAGATCACATCAGAAATAGGTCGTAAGAATGTTTTCACGTTACCACCTGAGGTTGTTTTAACTTCTATCTTGCGGACCTTTCCGTCACTGCTCGGGAAGACGGATGTGATTAAGCCCAAAGGCCAGTCATTCCTTGGGAACTGAGCTTGTTTCAACAACACAACATCTCCAATGTGCAAGTTTCGGTGAGTTTCGTGCCACTTGCGTCGAGGTTGAAGTGTACTGATGTATTCTTTTCGCCATCGGCTCCAGAACTCGTTGGCCAATGCTTGTACTTGTCTCCACTGACATCTTAGGAGATCCTTCTCAGTGCAGTTCTCAATTGGGACAGGTACTCCTGGCTTTTGGTTAAGGAGCATGGCTGGAGTGAGTACGCATGGAGAATAGGGGTCCGATGAGATGGGAACCAGAGGTCTAGCGTTTATGATTGCGGACACCTCTGCCATCAGAGTGCAAAGTACCTCATGAGTCAAGTGAGCATGTTTCTTCTGCAACAGTATTGCGTCTAGAATCCTGCGGCTCACGCCGATCATGCGTTCCCACGCTCCCCCCATGTGGGAAGCGTGTGGAGGATTGAATTCCCACGTACAGCCATTCTCATGGAGGTATTTCAGAAGACTAGTCTGGTTCTCTTTTGTTGGTTGCATGCCCAATACCTGGCTAGCTCCGACAAAGTTGGTACCTCAGTCCGATCTGAGCTGTTTTGCTGGTCCCCTCACAGCAAAAAAACGTCGCAGAGCGTTGATGCAACTGGCAGTGTTCATGGATTCTATAATTTCTATGTGTACTGCTCGTATACTCATACACGTGAAGAGTATAGCCCACCTTTTGTTTTCAGCTACCCCACCTCTGGTGCGTCGAGTGACCACTGTCCATGGACCAAAAACATCTAACCCCACGTAGGTAAATGGAGGAGATGTACTGAGGCGCTCAGGAGGTAGATCTGCCATCTTCTGAACTTCCTGCTTTCCTCTGAGTCTGAGGCATGTTACACAACAATGAAGAATGGAGTTTATCAGTCTTTTCCCTCCGACAATCCACAAGCCAGCCGATCTAATTGCTCCCTCCGTAATCTGTCGGCCTTGATGGTGCACTTTGGAATGGTAGTAACTCACCAACAGTTTGGCAACATGACTATGCTTTGGGAGGATGATTGGATTCTTCAACTCTGATTCAAGAGAGGAGTGTCTCAGACGTCCCCCAACCCTCAAAAGATCGTCATAGATGTAGGGTCGAGGTTCCGCAGCCCATTTGACTGACAAACCTGTTCGTTCCTCTTCAAAGCAGCATACTCCTCTGGATATAGGTCTTTCTGGACATGTAGAAGAATTAGTTTCTTTGCAGTTGCCTGCTCTTCAGGAGTGCGTATTTCACTGCACTGGTGCCATCCCTTGCACGCATGCGATGTGCTGATGGAACTTGACGTGTGAGAACGTGCTTGATGAATCAGAAAGGAAACGGCTCTTAGCAAAGATTCCCAGGTTGAAAAGCGCTGAAATCGTTTTGAGAAGCGGCTTCTGTCAATTTGAGTAATGAAGCTGGTCACACAAGGTCTGATTTCTGCATCCACCATAGGATTCACCATAGGGTGAGAGCAGCCAAAACCATCACTGGAACAACTTTAACAACGCTGGAGAAGATCTACCAGATCAGGGTCAACAGGAGGGCAGTTAAAATCATTAAGGACAGTAGTCACCCACAGCATAACCTATTCACACTTCTACCATCTGGAAGACGCTACAGAAGTGTGAAAGCGAGGACGACAAGACTAAAAGACAGTTTTTACCCACAGGCCATCAGGCTTGTGAATGGTTCTTACCCTCTGCCCCTCCCCCCAACACTGCAGATTGCCCTTTAATCCTGGGAGGTGCAATGAATGATCCATCATGTCCTTACCACACACACACACACGCGTGCGCACATATATACAGGGACATAAAAGCGAACAATTACTGTCAACTTACCTCTGCATACTTTGCACTGATTCTGCATGTTTACATGGCATATATGATGTTGTCTTTTTTGGTGTCACTTGCTATTTAGGGTGTTTGATTTAATTTTAATTTAATTGATAATTGATGTTTAATGTTGCTAGGAGGAGGCGCAGAATAAGAATTTCATTGTACTGTGTGACGACAGTTTCCTGTGCATATGACAATAAAGATTTGAATTTGAATTTGATTCACCAGATTGAAGAACTCACACTCTTGCGCTTGGGGCATTTTGTAGAGAAAGCTAGGTCCTGTGAACCATATAGTGTCATTAAGCTGTGATGCGACCACAGATCTCGTCGCTAGATCAGCTGGATTCTGATCCGTAGGCACATAATTCCACTGATCTGGAGAAGTCGACTGGCGTATCCGTTGAACACGGTTGTGCACATAAACGAAGAAGCGTCTGGACTCATTGTAGATATATCCCAGGACTACTTTGCTGTCACAAAAGAACTTCACAGCATTCGGCTTGTAGTCTAGTTCATCAAGGATATGTTCAGCCATCTCTACAGCCAGCACCGCTCCACACAGCTCTAGGCGAGGGATGGAAGGCTCAGGACGAGGTGATAACTTTGCCTTGCCCAGCACAAATCCCACTTTGGCCTTGCCTTCATCAGTCAGAGCTCGAATGTAAGCCACTGCCCCTATGGCCCCGTTTGAGGCATCTGAAAAGACACACAACTCAGTGTATGAAGTGTTAGAGAGTGAATGATGTAGGTATGTGCGTGTGATGTGAATGTTACTTAGCTTTTGAAGTGAGGTTCTCCATTCTTTCCACTTGTTTCTTTTCTCTTCAGGAAGGGCTGTGTCCCAGTCATGCACCTCTTTAGTCAGCTCACGTACTAGCGCTCTGCCTTGGATCGTCACTGGTGCCACCAAGCCCAAAGGGTCGAAGATGCTGTTCACGGTGGAGAGCACTCCGCGGTGAGTGTAGGGCTGTTCATTAATTGCAACTTTGAAGGTGAAGGTATGTGTCTTTATGTCCCAGTATAAACCCAGACTTCTTTGAGTGGGCCAAATCTCATTTCCAAAATTCAGATCTTGGAGGCCAGAAGCCAGGTCTTCTGGTGGGAAAGCTTGCATCACTTTGACACTGTTTGAAGCTATCTTATGGAGCTTAAGATTCGACTTTGAAAGCGATTCTTGAGTGCGCTTGAGCAGGTCGATCGCTTCAGCTTCTGTGGGAAAGGACATGAGCCCATCATCCACGTAGAAATGTCTGTTGACAAAGTGTGAAGTGTCAGTTCCGTACTCCTGCTCACTTTGCTGTGCAGCTAACCTTAGACCGTATATGGCCACTGCCGGAGAAGGGCTATTCCCGAAAACATGTAATCTCATACGGTATTCTACCACTTCTTTGCTCAAGTCATTGTCTCTGTACCAGAGGAATCTCAAATAGTTTCTGTGATCTTCTCTCACCAGGAAACCATAGAACATTTGTTGGATGTCCGCCATAATTGCAATGAGATCTTTCCTGAACCGTAGCAGCACTCCTAACAGGGAGTTGTTTAGGTCAGGGCCTGAGAGGAGCACATTGTTCAGAGAAATACCTTGGTGTTGCGCGCTGGAATCAAATACCACCCGTATCTGTCCCGGTTTTTGCGGATGATACACTCCGAAGATGGGTAAGTACCAGCATTCTTCATCATCGAAGATAGGTGGTGCTCTTTCTGCATGATGGTTCTGAAAGAGCTTCTCCATGAAGGCAGAAAACTGTTCCTTCATCTCAGGTTTTCTGCTCAGTGTGCGACACAAAGAATTAAGGCGAGACAAAGCTTGTTCTCGATTATTTGGGAGTAATGGTCTGGGTGACCGAAATGGCAAAGGAGCGACCCAGTTTTTCTGTTCATCTTGTTGGAACTCTGTTTGCATGATTTTCAAGAAGATCTCATCCTCGAAGGACATGGCAGGTTTGTTATCATTTTTGGTTCTCTCAAATACCTTGAGCCCAAGTTCATCTTTATCTTGCATGCAATGAGTAGTGTCATTGAACGAATGGGAAAAAACAACAGACTTTTGCTCCCCACCATGACACAATTTCTCTTTCACTTTGAGGTGGCTCTGACATGGAGTGAGAAGAGATGGACGACCATTCTCCAGGATGTTAGTTTTAAAGACACTCACCATTGGCTTATGAGCTTTGTCAATGCAGACATCACCTACAATCACCCAGCCTAGATCCAACCGCTGTGCAAAGGGTGCATTGTGAGGCCCGTTAATTTGTTGTCTCACTTTATGTACACGGATCATGTCTCTTCCCAGCAATATTAAGATCTGAGCATCAGGATCTAGCTTTGGGATAAACTGTGCCAAAGGTTTCAAGTGTGGATGAACAAGGGCGACCTCTGGAGTGGGAATTTCTGATCTGCTGCTCATTATCTCGTTACACTCTATTAGTGGTGGTAGATCAAGACACATCTTACCATCCAACGTCTCTATTTGGAAGCCGACTGCTTTCCTTCCAGACATTTCTATGGAACCAGCACATGTTCTCAACAAATATGGAGAGGGGTTGCTCTGGACTCCAAACAGACGAAAGAACTCTCCTTTTGCCAGTGAGCGGTTGCTCTGGTCATCAATGATGACATACATCTTGATGGCTCGTCCCTGCTGTCCTTGAGGAAATACACGCACCAAGCACATTTTTGCACAGGATCGCATTGGAGTACTTTCTCCACAAACTTCTGTGCACCTTGAAGTTACCTCTGGGGTTGTGTTGACCTGTTGTTCTGTGTTTGGTTCTTGCGCCAGAGGTGTAGAGAGGGGTGGGGCCATGTCAGGATGCATAACTGTGCAATGTCTGTCAGAATCACATTCGGAGCATTTGAGAATCATGAGACATTCTCTGGCTACATGATTTGGAGAGCAACACCTGAAACATCTTTTATGTTCTTTCAGGAGGTTCTTGCGTTCCATCAACGATCTTTTTCTGAAGGCTCTGCATTTTGACAGAGGATGCAGTTTGTTATGAATAGGACAGTACTTCGTCAAGTCTCTCTTGATAGTGTCCTTCACATTAACTGAATATGACTCATCATTCGTGGACACATCCGTCTTGTGCACTGACACAGGAACTCTGCTAGCACCATGTTTATAGAGGGGTTTTTCGTTTCTGACGGCTGTATAACTACAGCTTGAGAGCTTGAAACTAGGATCATTCCTGGCTTTAGCTTCACTGCAAATGAAATGAGTAAAGAACGAGAATGGGGGAAAACTGACCTTTTTCTCTTCTTTGAAACGTGAACCAGCGAACAGCCATTTTTCTTGCAAACTTACTGGTAACTTCTCCACTATGGGATTAATACCACGAGGGGTATCGAGATAAGCTAACCCCGGTAAGTATGTGTCTTCTTTAGCTGCAAGGAGCTCCATGAGCAGGTCTGCGAGTTCCCTGAGTTGTGTGTTGTCTTTTGGAGATAGACGTGGAAAGTTATCTAAGCGCTTGAATAAAGCACTTTCTATCACTTCAGGAGTGGCATAACATTCTTGAAGTCTAGTCCAAGACAATTGAAGAGCTGCTTGTGGATTAGTAACATACACAGCTCGAATCCTTCTCACATGATTCGATGATTCCTTCCCCAGCCACTTAACTAATAAGTCTAATTCTTCACTGGCTGAGAGCTGTAAGTCTTGTGTAGCATTAACAAATGAAGACTCCCACGCTCTGAAGTTCTCTGGGTTATCATCAAACTTACTAAGTCCTGTGGTGACTAGCTCTCTACGTGCTACAAATCTAGCAAAGTCTAACATAGGCACGGCTTGACTTTGAGAGAAATGCTGCATATCTGGATGGGCTGCGTACCTTTGTGAAGCAGGATTTTGACTTGGAGATACTTTAGAAGCAGTATTTGGTATGGAATGAGGCAGATTGTACAGTGACTCTGGATATCTTGCTCGCTGCTGACGTTCACCTTGACAGATTATGTTCCGCTCCTGAATGGTATCTGCGCCGCTGTCGTATGCAGCGTTCATGCTCTCAGACTTTCCTATCGCATGTGGAGTCGATTCTTTCACACAGGTTAACAGAGAGTTATCCAGAGGTAAGGTAGCAAAGTCAGAGCTCACCTGAGACTGGTGTTTCACATACTCTTCTGTTCTCATTGAAATCACATGTGAGGAAAGTATGCTCTTTTCACTGCGACTGTCATCACGTTCCATTGCTACTGCTGTCTCTAACGCTTCCGCCTCTGCCAGAGCAACAGCAGCTTCCTTTTCAATTTCCAATGCTTCTAAACTCGCTTCCACCATAGCTCTCTCCTGATCCAGCCTGGCTTTCTCCTGCTTCATTTCAAGCTGTCTTTTTGAAAACGCCATCTTGGCACGTGCAGCTTCCGCGGAGGCTCTAGCTTTAGCGGCAGCACTGGCCACAGAACACTTGGAGGAAGATGATGAGCGTTTAGAACTGACCTCTGAAGATGCCTTTTCTTTTCCTCCACTTTCCATGTTTACATCTGTAACTTCTTCTTGCACCCGCTGATCCATGGCTTTTTACTGTACTGTTCTCTATATATGTTTGCTTTCGAAGTGTGAATATATATAAACAGCAAGCCAAACTCTGCTCAAGAGCCAGGATATGAGCGTCTTGCTCCTTTAATAGTATTGCAGTTTACATGGGCAAAAACACCGGCCATTGAACCGAGTAAAACTGTAAATAAATGAAAGAAATATAAAAAACTTAATATAAATCAAAATGACATACTTATTAACAATGTAACAAGTAAAATGTATATAGATACATTGCTAACTCAGGTTAGAAGCATTATCAATACAGCGCACTAGCGCCAATCTGCAATAACATAAACATTTAAATATCACGTTTAAACTCCTGCAATATACACTAAACAGATAAATGATTCAAATTAACTTACAGCGAATGCTTACGGCAGGGATTAGAAGAAAGATTGACGCAAATGCAACAGAAACATCTCTCACGCGTTCACTGCACCATGAGCTCGTTATTTCCTGTTACCCGATGCGCATTGCTCGTGGAAACACGTCAAAATAAAAGTCCTAACATAGGAACTTGCATAATAGCGGCAAGTAAAATGAAACTTATACAGAATATTAAACAACTACGAAATTATAATATTCATAAATGTAAATGTACATCGTAAATTATACACAGCCTCTAACAGAGGCAGAACAGCACTGTTTCCAGCGGAATTAACCCATAAACTGCACAGATTTTGGTCAAGTGTTAAAATATGCATTAATGCAAACAAAATGCATTATTTAATAGTTGCTGATGCCCTTTTACAGTCAGTTTTCAGAAACTGTGTTATGCAACAGACCTTAATGACGTAAAAGATTCATAGCCTCAGGGGAACAGTCTCTAATGAACTACATTAAATTAACACATTCAAACAAAGAAGATGAACTGCTTTACTTAAATGCAATGTCAGACATGTAAGATAGTGGATAAGATAAGATAAGATAAGATAAGATAAGATAAGATAAGATAAGATAAGATAAGATAAGATAAGATAAGCACTTTTAGTTATTTTGATACATCAAGTTAAACTAAATAACATTTGCAATGGCAGCTAGCTGACTTTTTTTTTAAAGTAACACAAATCTTTTTATGGCTTAAGTTTTAGCTTGTAAATTAAAATAGAGAAATACAACAACACGTTAAAGAAAATTGTGCATGACAAACCATTCGGTGGGATGTTTATGAAACGGATTATTTTTACAGCATGCATTGAAATGATGAGAAGAGGGGAAACATCAGCAAACGACCCTGGCAGACGATGATCTGCTATAGGCCAGTGAAGATTAGAGATGAACAATCGGCACGTCACACAACATCAGTCAAGGACAAGATGATTCACAGCTCTGTTTAGATGCCAATTGTGTTCATATGTTGCTCTGATAGCTCTTTAGAAGCTCTGCTACTGTACGTGTCACTGCAAACACATCAATATGAGAATGTCGCTCTGATGTATTACAGTTAAAATACCAGATATCAGAGAAGAAAATTACACAGTTGCCCATACAGCCTCAGCCGCAGGAAAAACCTTCACAAACACATGAAGCACACAGTATTCATGTCTTAATTTCATGTTTTCCTGTCTCACTCTTCCTCTCTGATCTATTAATTCACTCTACTTGATCCTCTCCTCTTCCCTCTTGGTACTCTGATATTGTCAGCTATAATTAACTGCTTCCTGGATGCGTCTGAATAACTTCCTGATGAAAGAAGACTATTGACTATGAGTTGTGAAATTGACTTATTTACCCAGATACTATTCCACCTATTACTGTACAGATTCTCTCGCCAAGCGTGACTGTGGTTTAGGCAAACACTCAAGGTCACACTTTGTTCTGCGCTTTGTTCTGCTTGTTACTTTGCATGCCTGGTGAAGAATTATGTTCATTTAAGACTTAAATGCAGTTATGCACTTAACTCGACTGCACATTTCTACACAGGTTTTAATTATCATCACATATTTGGGAGGTAAAGCTACAGGACTGACTCAAAAACAAGTTGAGGACAGTGCTTTGTTCTCTTCAGGGTAAAGTAGTAGGTGAATTAACCTATCACTCTCCTGTTATCGGCTCAATCACTGCTAATCTCTGTGCCGACAAACCACAGTCATCAAAGTGCCACCGGTCGATATGTCACAAGGAGATGGCCAAAGCATTCACAATCTTTATATTTGAGTGTGACTTCACATGGCACTTCAGTCATAAGGCAGTCCCTAATGCACTGGGAAAAGCTCACTGAGTGTAAAATGTATTGGATTTCAAAAAATTGCATAGTTGTAAAAGTAAATAATTTAAATGAAATAATTAAATGATTTTAAAAGTATTCATTGTTAATGGTAATTATTATTGTGTATTTTCATATGTCTATAAAATTTCATGTGTTTTAACAAAAATGTTTATTTTTATTTTATTTTTTTAAATAGGACCAGTTATTGAGAGGGTCAAAATATGTTAGAAATTAATTAATGAAATAATATTTTATGTAATATATACTATAATATATATATATATATATATATATATATATATATATATTACAGCTTAAACCAAAAATAATGTATTTAATCATATAATATAATCCTAAATATAATAACTATATATAATATAATATAAAGTTCATTATGTATATAGGTTAGACCAATTATTGAGAGTGCATTGCCAGTTGCATTGCCAGTGCCAATGAAAAAGCCAATAAACAAAAATAAATGACTTTTTTGACTGCAACTTGCTATCAGTGGGAATGGCCCTGTGAAAAAAACACTGTCTACTGGTAGTGAGTCAACTGACTAGTAGATTTAACGTGTCAGAGCAGTAAACCGGCAGACGACTGTTAGTTAAGAGACTAATCACCTTGATAGATGGACAGGGTTGTAAATTAGCGGTCATGATTAACAGTACAAACATTAACAAATCAATCAGTGCTTTCAAAACAGGTCTGATACAGTTTCTCAATCTTTTTCAGCTCCCTATGGTCCTAATTAATGGCAATACAACAAAAAATACAATATCTGACGCTTTCTCACTTACACACACTACCCTGCCAGTCAATGTCAATTTTTGTCACTTCCTTCTGTAGTCAGAGACAAGGAAGTTACGGAAACAGAGACAGTCTCTCAGCATGAAAATTGTGTATTAACTGAGACTAAAGTGCTTAAAAGGAAGAGGGAGATTCAGTGAACCTTTATTCTTCCGGGTGTCTTTGTTTAAAGGCGTCCACAGGAGTCCCAGGGGCCTTCGGCGAGTGGACTGCAGATGCTCCGGCATTAATGAGGCTGGAAAGGATGCTGGATCCTTCATGCGCTGGAGATCGTGGGCTGCAGTTCAGTTTCCAGCCCAATTCTTATTACCGTCAAGGATGTGGGCCACTTTTCATGAAAAAGAGAAAGTTATCATCAATTTTTCTCTTATAGCAAAGCCACCATCTATCCGAGATCTTAATAAAGGAGGATATTCATCGAATAATGGTGAATTTAATTTAACATTGCTTTCAGAGAGGTAATTTAAGTCAATGTCAGCCTAAATTGCCTGATGGCTCAGTATTTGTTCAGAAGTCTGTGTTGTTAAAGACTCATAATTCAAGTTCAGAATGTGAAGAGACTTTGCTTATATTTCTATCATATATCAAGCAGGTCCTTATAAGAGGGTTCCCACACCTGGCTAATGGATTTTCCCAAATATAAATATATTCAGCAACACTCTGATGTCATAATGTGTAACTTAATAAGACCCTGAATTTTTCTAGTACAAAACCAAATCTCAAATATTCTCAACATTTCACTGAAAAACAATTACTTTCAAACAATTATCACTCAGAAATTGCTAGTCATTTTCAAAAATAACCAAAGTAACATTAAATTGAACATGAACTTTTGAAGACTGAAAGAGTATGTTTTTGTAAAAATGTTTTTGTCTTTTTTACAACTTCAAAAAAATTATTTATCATTCATAACATTTTTGAATCATCCAAATGATTCACTAGAATGAATCAGACTGCTGAATCGTTCTTTTAGTTAGTTAACGAGTTTATCTTCACCTTCTCATCTTCCTCTGTTAGCCACTTGATCTGCTTTCTGTTCATTCTGAGCTCACACACATGGAACTCTGGGTTCTGTGAGGTGTTTATTATTTCAGATCTTACCGCTTATGCACAGGAGAAATATTGCGCTGGCGTACAACATTAATAGCTGCACTCCATTTCAGGTGCTGAATATTTCATGGCCCACAATATGAGAAACTGTCCTGGTTAAAAATCAGCACGCATCTGTAAAATGAGAGCTGGGAGCTCGTATACTGTAATCTGATTCATAATTCATGGATGTAGTTCTCTCTATGCTCCGGAGATAGGAGACACCTGTAAACATATAAATATATTTTATGATTAGAATGAAATGTATATGAAATTATTTATGTCACTCTAATGCATGTTTTATTTTAACAGCAAGCTTGATTAAATCAGAACACTGACCTGGATATTAGTTTTTTACACATATATTGAATGTGATTGCTCCTTTGAACTATTCATTTATTCTTTAATTGCATATTTTAATTATAAAGTATATTTGTGATAAATCTTTCATTTTTCTGAGTTGATCATTGATCATGAAAATATTAGCAATTTGGGGTGAAATACACCCTGGGCATTTCTTTTTGAGATTTACCCAGATACTGTGTTAGGAAGCCCATTGTGTTGATATTGACAGGACGATCTATCCATATATGTTTTATCCGTAACAGTGCATCCTATTGACCGGAAAACAGTTAGAGTAAATTATTTTCCCCAGAAATCGATTTGTGTGTCATCGTATTGGTGCGATACACATCTGAAAGGTCAAAAAGTCCTTAAGTTCATTGGACAGAGGAAAACCATTAACTGTTAACTGATGCTCACAAAAACAGCAGATAATGAGATTGATTAACTTCACGGGAGAGCTCAGGTGCTCACAATTGCCTGAAACCAGAGTAGCAAGCAGAATTTATTAAATGAACACTTGAAAAGCACAAGCTATGTAAGAAATGACATGGAGAACAATAACAGCCGGGAATGTCAAGGTACTTTCTGTAACGGCTTTTCAAGGAAATAAAGCAGGTCAGAGGGTGACAGCCCAGACGAAGACCGCTGGAACACTGAGAAACTTTCAGCAAGATGCTTTTCATGATGAGAAAGGACAGGAGTGTGAGGTGAGGTTAAACAAAATCTGCGAAGGCATATCAAACGGATATCAAACGTCTCTACACACCTTTTTTTCAGTCTCGCCAAATGACAGAAAAGGGACCAGAACTGAAATGAACTATTACCTGCTCTGTTGGACTCAGTGTGGCTTTCAACAGCTCGCTGCTCCTGTAGGGGGGTCCCGTTTTTGCCTGTCAGGAACTCTGAATAATGGCTATTTTCACTCTTTCACATTCAGTCGGTTTTCCTGCTTACATTTCTAGAAACTCTTTTATTCTTTTCATTCATTTGTTTAATAAAAGAGTGATTCAAAAACTGGCTTCTTGTTGCATTAAAAGTTTGTGAAATTGTGCCTTCCATTATAGAAGTTATCTCGAGAGAGTTTAAAAAGGGCAAAATAACTGTTATTTTACAAGATGTGAATCGAAACCAAGTCAAAACGTATTTCAACAAATAAATGAGGATTGTGCACACAGACTCTAAGGCCTGAAAAACATGTACTGTAAAGGGCTTCACACATGCATGATTTCTCATGAGCACACACTATGAAGCCAGACGATAAAATTCTGTGTCCATTAATATGCTCATAGACAGCAGAGAAACAGCTATGTGGCTAAATAAACACTGCAATAAAGTATTGTCCCAGAAACAGTCTGAAATTGTGGGAACTGTTAAATGTAATAATTACGCAATCCTCTGTCCTTTACCTACAAGCAGTCATACCTGGGACACAATGAATGAGTCTATCAAACCGAGTGGCTATTATGAAGTGCAATATTGCTGAAAAGAGACGGCTAAGATTTTGTTTAATGCAAAAAAAAATATTATTAATAATATATAAAGAAAAAAGTATACACAAACACATACACACATAAAGAAAATCAATTCAAAAGCTGAATGGTTAAAAATGGCTGTAGAAAATTGCTGACTCTATTAGACAACATGCATCAAGGGTTAATAATTTGTATTAAAAAAAAATTAAGAAGTAAAAGTCTTGCCACAGGCAATGAATATGAAAATCTCACTAAAGATTGATTTATGTTTAAAACAAGACAAATCAATTTGTCAGTGGGAATAAATCTTGCATTAAGCAAGATGGACAAAAGCAGTATTTATGAAGTCTTAGTTTTTATCTTTCCATAAAGAGCTACTTTCTTTTCTTTCTGGGTTATCTATGGAGGATATATGTTGGTCAGACACAAACTGGGCCAAAACTTTGAAGGCAACATATTTACATTATGATGCATAAAAATGCTGTTCAAGTAGTGAGCTCACTAGAGTTTGGAAAAAGGCTGTAGAGACTTGTTAACATTATCACACACACATGAAAAGCAGACCTTGGAAGGACACAGCGAGAGAGCAAAGGAACCCAGGAGTGTTTTTTTTATGTGAAAGCTCTTTGGAATACTCCCAGATAACCGAAGCACTCACATACAAACCCAGAAAGAGATGTGTCTTCATCTTAAAGAGCTCATAATCTCTGGCTCACTGTGGCATCAGTGTGTACAAGTGCCAGAGATGCACAGCTTTAAGATTAAAAGTCTAAAGAAGCCAGTGGAAGATCTGTACGCTTTAGAGAGAGCATCTGAGATAGCACAGCATCTGTCAAAGCTTCAACATATCTCCAGGGTGCTACAAAAGATTATATATATATATATATATATATATATATATATATATTTTTAGCATATTGTGATAAAGTTCATTATTTGCCATAATGTAATGAAAAAAAATAAACTTTCATATATTTTAGATTCATTGCACACCAACTGAAATATTTCAGGTCTTTTATTGTTTTAATACTGATGATTTTGGCATACAGCTCATGAAAACCCCAAATTCCTATCTCAAAAAATTAGCATATCATGAAAAGGTTCTCTAAACGAGCTATTAACCTAATCATCTGAATCAACTAATTTACTCTAAACACCTGCAAAAGATTCCTGAGACTTTTAAAAAAAAGAGCCACCGTGCACAGGCGTGTGCAGGAAATGGGCTACAGAGAAGCAGCACTGGACTGTTGCTCATTGGTCCAAAGTACTTTTTTCGGATGAAAGCAAATTTTGCATGTCATTCGGAAATCAAGGTACCAGAGTCTGGAGGAAGACTGGGGAGAAGGAAATGCCAAAATGCCTGAAGTCCAGTGTCAAGTACCCACAGTCAGTGATGGTCTGGGGTGCCATGTCAGCTGCTGGTGTTGGTCCACTGTGTTTTATCAAGGAAAGGGTCAATGCAGCTAGCTATCAGGAGATTTTGGAGCACTTCATGCTTCCATCTGCTGAAAAGCTTTATGGAGATGAAGATTTCGTTTTTCAGCACGACCTGGCACCTGCTCACAGTGCCAAAACCACTGGTAAATGGTTTACTGACCATGGTATTACTGTGCTCAATTGGCCTGCCAACTCTCCTGACCTGAACCCCATAGAGAATCTGTGGGATATTGTGAAGAGAAAGTTGAGAGACGCAAGACCCAACACTCTGGATGAGTTTAAGGCCGCTATCGAAGCATCCTGGGCCTCCAGATCACCTCAGCAGTGCCACAGGCTGATTGCCTCCATGCCACGCCGCATTAAAGCAGTCATTTCTGCAAAAGGATTCCCGACCAAGTATTGAGTGCATAACTGAACATCATTATTTGAAGGTTGACTTTTTTTGTATTAAAAACACTTTTCTTTTATTGGTCAGATGAAATATGCTAATTTTTTGAGATAGGAATTTTGGGTTTTCATGAGCTGTATGCCAAAATCATCAGTATTAAAACAATAAAAGACCTGAAATATTTCAGTTGGTGTGCAATGAATCTAAAATATATGAAAGTTGAATTTTTATCATTACATTATGGAAAATAATGAACTTTTATATGCTAATTTTTTTAGAAGGACCTGTATATATTCAGAGACTGAATCTTTTATGGGCACAGTGCAATCTCCTCTTGCTGAGAGCAGTTCATGTGCTGGGCAGACTGGACCAAGGAGCAGACATGCTGTCCAGGGACAAATGATCTGGTCTGTCTTCCAGGAGGCATAGGTAGACCTCTTTGCCTAAGAAGACAACTTTCACTGCCCAATTTTCTTTTCAAAGCAGCGAGATGCCCTGGCCCAAAAATGACCCAGCGCCTGCTTGTATGCCTTTTTCCCGGTTGCCCTGCTCCCTCAAGTCAATAAAGTCAGATGCATGGAAGTCAGATGCTCCTTGTGGCGCCACTCTGGAGGAATCATATATGGTTGAATCAAGTTGATTCAGCTGCTATCGGCAGCCCCTAAGTCGATACCACTGAGGACGGACCTCCTCTCACAAGTGAGAGGAATGATTTGGCATCCCTGGCCTGAGATATGGAGCCTTCATGTTGGGCCACTTGATGGGAACCTTTACAGCTCTGATGGAAACTCAGAGACTGAATCCGGCTTGTCCTCATACTGTGCCGACCTGCGACCCTCCCTTTGAGCCGCTCCAGTTGGCCAACTTGCGGCACCTGTCGCTCACGTCCACCCTCCTTTTGGCATTAGCATCAGTCAAGTGAGTAGGTGACCTGCAAGTACTGTCAATCAGTGATTCATGCCTTAACTTTGGGCCTAACAACTGTAAAGTCATCCACAAACCAAGGTTTGCCTAAAGTACTCTCAACCCCATTTAGAGCACAGGTAGTTACCCCTTCTCACTCTTCCTAATTCAGAAGATGAGCAGGGTCCCAATCCATTCTGTCCAGTTTTGGCTCTTAGAGTGTACATTGAGCGTTCTGGCCCATTTTGGCACTCAGTGCAACTATTTCTATGCTTTGGAGTTCACTCTAAAGGACTGCCAGTTACAAAGCAAATAGTTGATGCCATAGCCCTGCCTTATGCCTCAGAAGGCTAACAGTGTCCTATCCAGGTGAGAGCCCACTCCACCAGAGCGATGGCCTCATCCTGGGCATGGTACAGTGGGATATCTGTTGGTGATATCTGTGTGGCCGGCGAGTCATTGTAATCAACCTTTACTAGGTTTTGCAACTTAGACATCCCTACCCTCCAGGCACAGTTTTTGTCTGAGATTCTGAGATTTTTCAGATTTTGTCTTAAATCACCTCTGTGAATGGAAAGGGTTCTGCTATGCAGTCCCCAGCTGGGTGGTTCAGGTCTCATAGTTAGCTCATGCTTTTTAAAAGCCACCATTACGGGCACTCTGGGGCTTGCATTTGCTTATAGCAGAGCTTTACTGGATGTATTCCCCAATGAATGTGCAACGGCTCTGGTTACTAACGTAAGTTCAATTCCCTGAGATAAGGGAATGAGCATTATGTAAGCTTCCATGCTATTAGACTGGTAGCAAATCGATGGCTATCACTGTCAGTCAGAAAATTCAAAAAGCATCACGTACACAGCAAGTATTTAGCTCCTCAGTGAGTCAATGTTTAAATGAATCAGTGCGTCCCTCATTAAAACAGTTACATGTTTGGTTACTGAATGAATCAGTGTGTTTGAATGAATCAGTTTATTGATCAGAATTATTGATTCAATGATCCACTCATAAAGGCTTGTTTCGGTACTAAATGATTCAAGGTTTTTGAAAGAATCGATCGAATTAATGATTCAATGTTTCATAAAGAAAGTCATTTATTGCCACCTGTAAAAATGAAAAATCCCACTTAACAATTAATCAAATTTGTACAACAACTGTTGTATAAAACAAAATAAACACACATTTCAATGTTTATGGACATTTTTGTTCACTCTTGTCCAACAAACAGTTGCCACTTGATGTTCAATATGAAATGTGTGTCCTGAAGCCAAACCAATTGAGAACCGCTGTCAGAGAGCACTCAACATCTGCCTTTGAAAACAACCCTCACTCTAAACAGTCAAAAAAAATAGTTTTGGTTTTGAGGATAAACCATCTGTGGATATTTATAATTGAATGAGAGGTGAAAATTGGTATGGAGGTGAGAAGGATCAAAGAGAGTTGTGTACCGCTGGTGCATGATTGCGTGCGTACTTTAGTCAATAGCACTTTACGAGTGAAAGTGATTCGATGAGGCACAGAGGTAATGCAATGCAAAGCCCTTTTCCTGAGAAGATGGACAGATGACTGAAAGAGTAAAGCATGCTGCTTTCATGCGGTAAGAGCTGTAGCGCAGAGGAAAAATGTATGCGCAATGGGGTGTATTTAATAGAGAAAGTGGTGCAGATGGATGATATTCAAGGGTTGACTTTGAGAGCGCTGTATGGACTCAATGCCAAAGTATAAGATGACAGGAAAAAAGCTCAGGCTGTACATTTTCTGTGTGCTATGTGTAAGAGCAGGAGTGTATTGAAATCAAGAATCTAAAAGCTTTCAAGTCATTTCAAATTGATGTTTGCTACCAATTTTAAGATACTTATGTAATGTCATCCATTGCTAAGAGGAATAGGATATTTGACGAGAAAAAAAATGTAAGGTGGGACTGAATTTTATCCACTGGGAATTGGATGGATTGTTAAACTGGATATGAAGTTCCAAAATTAGACAGACCAGAATGAAAGTTTGCTAAAAGCAATGGTTAAACAGCTCTTTGGCTCTTGGTCAAAGCTATAGCAAGGTCTTGGGACCAACTTACAAAACATATTTTATTTTGAGAAATTCAATAAATAAAGGGTTGGATTTAAATGGATTTTTTTTTTGTTGTTGTTGTTGAATTAATCATTTTGCCAATGCTTGCTAATCATTTATATTTAAAAATACTTACATGGTACCTCGCACTCTTTCATCTTTGACAAATATCAAATACTGAGGAGGTGGGGGGTGGTAATTTATAATATTAGATTAATTTCTAATTATTAGGGTGGTTACAGCCCTGCTATTGGTTAACTTTATCCAATGGCCTATGCAGGGTACATTTAAACAACAATGTACTACAAAAGGAAATTATTTATTTTTGTGTTTTTGAAAAGATTTCTATTAAGAATGACACTGTTGTCAGTCATTTCTCACAGATCTACGAAAGCATGCTGTATTATTCATGCCAGGCCAGTTGGCAATGTCCTTTTGTACAGAAACACTACATATATGCGCATAGACCGAACACATAATATGCATGAAGTCACCTTTTTCCCAAATGTAAATCTTTAAATGTTTACATGGTATAATTTTCAGAAACGTACAAACCCATTAAACACATGTAAAAAGGTTGAAAATAGTTCAAGTAAATGCTTTTAAATTACAGCAGCAGAAAGGTGGGATCTAGTTAATTAGGTTGATATTATTGAATTTGAACCAATAAATGTGCACAAAACTCTACATAAATAAATAAATAAATAAATAAATAAATAAATAAATAAATAAATAAATAAATATAACATGCTCATGCTCAACTAGTTTTCTGCAAAAAATGGGGGGCCTAAAATTCACTGCAATTCCTGTGAATTAATCCCAGTGCAGCATATGAGAGAAAGGGCCCCATTTAGAACAAGCACATTTTGAAGATTAGATGAGCACACAGTTGAACTTTCTCTCCAGTCAGAGCAAATGTTCCAGCTGTGACTTCGGGATTGTGCTTTGATCCGGGACATCCAGTATTAAGGAAGGATAATGTCTTTGGAGAGAAACTCTCTGCTTGTTACCACTGCTTTATTCTTTTGTTTGACCTCTTTGGACAAAAGAGTACAGGAAAAAGATTCATTTAACAGAAAAATGAAGAAAAGAAACAGACATTGTTTTTTAAAGCTATATAAATCCAAATTAACTTAACCAAATTAATTAACTTCCATTCAACATTACAAAAAACATGACAACTACTGTTTGCCCACCAGAGGGGTGTCTTAAAAATGAAATAAAAGGGTTGTTGCTTTTTCATCTCGGTGTTTACACTCAGTCCAGCAAGTCTTCCTCGTTGAAACGGTTTTACGTTGGTGAGTCTCTGGGGTCTGTCATTTCAAAAACACGGCTACTAATTAGTGGCTTCACAGACTTTGTAAGTCTTTATAACTCAACGTACTGAAAGCTAGGGTTGGGCGATATAGCTCAAAAGATTACACTTCAATAGTTGTCAGCTTTTTTGTATTTGGTACTATATATATTATTATATATTTATGTTTATTTATGCATTTGCTTCTTGCCAAGTATATTCAAAATGCTTCATATGTGATACTTAAATTAAAACTAGTATAAATCTAGTTTAAAATAAGGCATGTTGTTCTGAAGTGTAATAGTTTGGGGTCATAAGATTTTTTAATGTTGTCGAAAGAAGTCTCATATGCTTACCAAGGGTGCATTTATTTGATCAAGAATACAGTAAAAATAGTAATATTGTGAAATATTAATACCATTGGAATGTATTATTTTCTCTATTAATATATTCTAAAAAGCAATTTAGTATAGTATACTAAATTAGTTGTCCTTTTTTTAAATAGAAATAGCTAAGTGACGAGTTTTGTGTTACTAATGTAATTCCTGTAATTATGCTTATAAAATAGTTTTTAATTGTATTTTAATGTTTATTGTCAGACATCATGCATTGTTTATGCCCTTTTTAAATTATTTTTTGTGCTAATCAAGATTATACTGCTTTAAAAAAAATGTGTGAATTTAGCAAACACAGACTATATCCACATTGACTTTATCCATTAAAGGTAAATACAGTTTATACAGAAAGTTAAACACAATGACTCACAATAACTCCCTGTCTGTTTTTCTTTCTAGATTGAGACTCGCTTGCAGTTACAGAAGGGCAGCTTATCTTAACACGTTCCCAAGCTTTGGGAAAACTAACTGAAATTTTGATTGAGTTTTAATGTTGTGTTCATATCCAAAAGATGCAGGTGACAGTATTCCAGTCTGTCTCTCGCTTCTCTCTTATGTTTCCCTCTATCTGTTTACTCAGGGGGTAAAGCTAAAATAATAGAGAGGCTTTTGTAAATAAACTAGCCGTGTTTTCCTTTTGATATTCATTTCAGCTCTGATGGAAACTCTCTGTTGATGCGGCCAACAGAGGATTCACATTTTCACTCTGTGTTTGGATGAAAATGACTAGAAGCTGTGTGAACCTCAGTGTTCACCTGTCAGCAACATGACTGATGAGTCAAGTTGACAATGGTGTTTTGATTAGGTTTTTGATTTAGAGTGAAATTAATGAATGACAAAACACTGACTATATTGTGTAAAATTATTTTTTGTCAAAAGAGTCATAATAACATGCTGAATTCCATCTAAAACTATACTGTAAAGACAAGAAAATACCACTTCAGTCTTTCCAATTCAAAATTTCATGGTTAATTCAATGTGTTGTTTGGTGTTTGTTTGTAATTGCACTCGAAAAATGCTGGGTTGTTCAAACTAAACTTTGAGTCAAATATGGACTAACCCAAACGATGGGTTAAATTGTTTATAAATATTTTAACCCAAAAGTAGGGTTAGTCCATTTTTGACCCAAAGTTGGGATGAAACAACCAGGCATTTTTTGAAACTTTCTAGCAAGTTTTGAGTGAGAAAAAACAACAACAAAAAAGTACATTGAGAAAAAAAAAAAAAAAAAAAAAAAAAAGATTTAGAAACAATTTTTACTAAGAAAATAAATGTGGACCCACACTCAATTTAACATGAATTTTTGAAGACTGAAATATTATTGTCTTGTAATTGTAAGACTTAGTTCAGTAAATTATATTTTTTTGACAATTATTATTTTTATTTTATTAATTATTATTTTGTAGTGTATTGTAAACAAAACGAATGCTCATTTCAAATGTAAATTTTCATACACTGAAAAAAATTGGTGTAGAAATACTTCACAAATTAGAAATTACTGGTAAATTTCTCAAATAATTAAAAAGAAACAGTAAGTAAACATTGAGTTAAATGTAGAAAGACAGAAATTGTGTGTGTGTGTGTGTGTGTGTGTGTGTGTATATACAGTATATATATATATATATATATATATATATATGAATATTACTGAAATTTCATGTCAGCCTAAAATAATGTAACTTCTGATCGTTTGGACATAGCATTTTAGCATTTCAGCATATGATTGGGTCACTTGCAACAGCAGTAAACGTTTACAGCATTAACACTTTGTAACATTTGTAACAGTGTAATTTACTCACCCTCAGGTTCTTCCAAACCTGTATGAGTTTTTCTACCGCTAAACACAATTAAAGAATTTTGAAGAATATTGACAGCCAAACATTTGCTGGTAGCCATTGACTTTATACTAAATAAATAAAAATGTTTCCATATTATGGAAATCAGGGGTGAGCAGAAACTGTTTGGTTACCAACATTCTTCGAAATATTCTTCTTTTGTGTTCATACATTTATACAGGTTAGGAACTTGAAGGTGAGCAAATGATGACAGAATGTTCCATTTTTGGGTGAACTGTGCTCATCTGTGAGAAGGAAGAGTCAGGCTTAGTGCAGACAACACAACTGTATTATTTCAACCCTAGTTGAGGACATGATCTTCGCTTGACTCTGAGCTACAGTGTTTGCCCTTTGACTTTTCATCTTTTTCTCAGATACAGATCACACTGTGTTGCTTCTAATGAGACTCTGGAAACCCAAATTTTATTCCATCTCTCTCTGTTCTGCAAACTTATGTAAAACTTAGTGTTTGCACTTTTATTTTAAAGGACTGAACAGGTGAAGAAAAACTATAGGAGTTTTAAAGTGAATAGGTTTGAAAGAAACTGGAATTTACTAAAGGAGATAGAGAGATGCCTTGTGTTTTACTCTTCAAATCAGTCACACTTTGTTCTTTAAATAATTCCTTACCATCTATTTTATTTTATTTTTTTCCTTCATGTTAAAATCAATTATCTTTTGTCACTACCGCTGAGCTATTTTCAGAGTTGAGCTGAGCATGAAGTGAACTTTTAATGTACGCTGCTCATTAAACAAGTTTCTGCGTGATTGTCTTAAGCATGTCGCTATTATATCTTCTCAAATTGGGTTGGCTGACTCAAAATCTCTCCATCTGGAAGAGTGATAAAATAAGTCTTTTGAAGAATTTTGTCTTGATGTAGTGCATTCATCTTTCAGAGAATAATTCATTTATAATCAGTTTTTGCTGATAACTCTCTCAGTTTAATGATATTAACGATTGAGCGGGACTTTTTAAGTGAGATTTCAGCCACTATGGTTACATGTGGAGCCGATACAGACCGGCCCTTCTGCAGACGTCAGATCGATAAATCTCGATGTATTTCTTGATGTCGATCAATAGAGTTGCCCTCAGCAAAATACTGTCTCACATCTACCTCGAGTCACCTAAAGGTTGGGAGAAATCCATACTGCCTCGCTGTCAACAACACTGATGTTATTTTTATAATGGTTGAGAGCAGCTGAAAGCGTACGCGGTGAACGCTGCACTTTTACGTCAGCCATCAGCTCCTGTCTGAAAATGTGAAACTGTGTAATTGGATTCATGCCTCGTTTTAACCTTGTGCATGTGCTGTTTCCTCTTAATCAATAGTTTTAACCATTGCACCTTTGGACAGTGTTTTGCAGTGCAGCAAAAAAATCAATAAATCAATAAATTATCACAGGGCAGCAGTGTTTGAAGTTAACCATGGTAAAAAAAAAAAAAGATATTTGGCAATTTTAATCTCACAAATGTCCCAGATGTGCGGGCAAATAATGCCTCTGTTAGCTAACATTTGATGCACTTCATAATATTCTATTCTAGTCCTGTCTAAATGTTTAATGCATCTGTGGAGACCGCAGTGACCTGTAGCTGTCAGATATGTCTCAGAGCTGAGCGTTGTTGAACTTGTGGCTAATATGAAATGCTTTTTGATGAAAAAGATCTAAAATCAGCTCTGAAAACACTGGAACAATTCAAAATAACTGCTGAACCTTACATATGGACAATGTTGATTTAATTCTACAGATAACAGTGAGATTCCGGATCTTGACTTCTCGGGATGACCCTGCATGTGTCTTCATGTGTTTATATGCCTAAAAAGATCTGTGACCCAACTTCTTCCACAGCAAACTGGGTGTTAAAAGAGTTGACAGCGAGCCTTAACACACAGGCCTTGTTATTTTAGACACTGACCCTTATCTCTCCAGCACCCACGTTTCAACATGGCACTAAACACATATTACTCTTCACCTTTGATTAAATGTTATTTTACATCACCTGAGTGCAGTGCCCCAAGTAATGAGATATATCTGTTTCTCCTCTCACATAATGTACAGACCAGAATATCACAGAAACTTGAAAGTGGGCTCTTTGACTTGGACTAGTAAGGTAAAAGTGTTACATGTGCAACCACAACTCGCATTTTCTTTAAAAAATTTGGTTTGAAATACTTGAAAGTGTCCCATATTGGATGGTCTTCTCCAGTTTTTAATGCTCATGTAGCATTTCTGAACGGTCTGGTTATGTGTGGCTGTGACTGACAGTTTTGGAGATCGTAAGGCTCTTGACAGAACTCCCATCTGCCTCTTCCATCCAAAATCCATCAGAAAGAAGTTCACTATAAGAGGCCTTAAGGAGAGAGGAAACCTAATCAAAAACTCCAGGGGCATCAGGAGAAGGTTCTGTGGTAACAAAAAAGCCAAGTTTAATTCAGTCCAGTTAATTGAATCGACAAGCCCTCCGACACTTTTTGCTGCTCAGGCGTTGTGCGGCATTGGCTCTAAAGGACCCTTCTTTCTGCACACGTTTCCTTTCAAGTGCTTCTCAGGGATGAAATCAATTTCGTTCAGAGGTCACATTTGAGTGCCCTTCTGTAACATACACAGAGCTCTTTAGTAAAGGGTCACCATTGACATTTTTAGCGCATGTAATGCCAATGCTTGGTTAGGGATGACATGAACAGTGAAAATGAAAAGGTGTCATTAATCACGTTCACTTATGGGGCTGCCATGTGGCCTGCTGTGATGGATTCAGACCTGACAATGCAAAAATAAAAAAAAACTCTGCCACACCTGATTTATGTTTAAAAACAAACAGTGGCAATATATATATACATATTCATAACATTTTTGTTGTTGTATTATTGTAAATTATATATATATATATATATATATATATATATATATATATATATATATATAAGATATATATTTAGTACCTTTGGTTTAAGTTTTATGATTCACTAGTTTGATTAATCAAACACATATCATTCTTCTACTAAAGTTTAAATTAGAGATTAATCATCTGTCTAAACTCTGATTTACAAGACAAAGAATGGTCACAAAAAATAAAAAGTACATTTAAATGATTACAATGTTGCTAGAGTTCATGAATATTTGATATATTGCCCAGCAAGTCCATATTACAAATCCCTTCTCTTTGTTTCTATTAGCACGGAAGAATAAGACTATGATCTTATTCTGTCAATGTGAAGTGCTTTGCCTGCTTCCCCTTAATCTAAATTAACATACTTACTGCCCAATTGTACAGCTCGAAAACAAATGATGAAGCCAGACAGGAGGAGAAAGAAAGAGAGAAGGTAGCACTCAGAGAAATCGATATCTTGATATATTGTTCAGTGGCAGATAATGAGATTTTCATGACATGTTGGCGGAGTTATTGAATTTGGTGAGATGGCAACATGCTTTTGATGACTGTCGATCCATCCAGGATAACTTTAAAGATCAAACAAATTGTTGGCCATTTAACCTTCTCACCTTCCCAGTCGATGTTTCAAGAATGTCGCATCAAATTAGCTCGCAGAATTCACCCATTCGTCCACGTGACTCTTATTGACGCAGAAGATCAGACTGGTCGAGTCAAGAAGGTGCAGCAACAGTAGATTTTGATTATGGTGCTGGCGACTCAAGAGAGACCCAAGAGAGCGCATGCTCATTAGAGACTCTAACATTTGTAAATAACGTTACAAATTATATTTTACAGATCAGTCAGCAGATCTAATTAAATTTTAATAGGCCTACTAACCTAAATAGTAATCTGTCTAATTCCTGTGCCACTAGTGTTACCTTTTAATACCTCAAACAAGCACAGCGCGGGAACAAATGACTCTTATGAACCGGTCAAAAGGATTCGAAAACGAAATTTGCTCTCACTCGTCATAGTTTTGAAGCAGACTCACTCGGCTCACTTACTGATTCCCTTATTGAACCGCTGTCCGATTCGAAATGAATAGGGAACTGTTAGTAAGTGATACTGGTTCGATTTGTGTTGTAATACAGAGTATTTTAACAATAATAGAAATATTTCACAAAAAAAAATACTATTGTTCATTTGTAAGGTACATGTAATTCAAGCTGCTGGCAAAGAATCATCTGAATGAAACGATTCACTAAAATGAATCACAAATTTACTGATTCATTTCAGGCCCTGTAGATATGCCCAATGAGTCCATTTTTTATAAATTTATTATTATTATTCATTTTTTTTTTTTTTTTTTTGTAGAAAACTAGATAATTCTGATCATGAGTATGTTTTATTTATTTACTGTATATTTACTGGTTCAAGTTCTATATTATCATCCTAATTAAGGCCTATAAAATAAATGATAATCTAAATTATAAATAAATCACGAATAATATCTATTTATGAAAATGTGTATATTTTTAGAAATGCATTATATTTATATAATATAATTTTTATTGTTTTGTAGAATTAAGTCCAATTGAAATTTATGGATCGATTGCTTGAGATTAGTGAATGAAATATCTGGAATCAGAATCAATTCTATATTCGACACAAAATGTATTTATCTGTTCTTATTTATTTATTTATTTTGGCTGTTTTATCCAACAGTTCATTTTTTAAAAATAAACTGTAATAAGTATACTGTAAGTTCCTTTGGATAAAAGCATCAGCTAAAATGCTAAATTAGCAAATGGCACAACTCATTATGTCTTTACAACAGGAAGGTCTATCTTGTGTTAGGTCACCACTTCCCTTTTGCCATTCTAGTCACACAGTTTGCTAAAGCACATCACTTCAACTAAACGCAGCATTTTTAACTCACTTAATCTCAAAGGCTCGATGTCGAGTGAGGGCACACAGGTCAAAGCACACACTCGGCCACTCCATGAGCTTTAATTGACTGTCACTGGAGACAGCAGCCCACTATATAGAAACCCACTGCAGTCGTCATAGTGATCGTTCAGGACAAATTAGGAGGCTGTTTGAGAAGTCTCTTTACCTATTTCCCACAGAGAGAAACATCTTGAAGCGCTAGGATAAAAGACCTCAGCGACTCTCCACAGCTTCCACATCCCTCTGAGATGAATCAATACATCACTAAAATAGACTGCTGGCCTAATGTGTTTAACTGGCTCTGCCCCTCCCTCCGGCATTGGTGCAGTCCAGGTTACTGCACTGGCAGCAGCCAACTGAGGGAAATAGGGGAATACAAGATTAATAAGAAACCTATCTTTTTGGCACAGGATACATCCATCAGACTATTTAAAATCAGGTCAAATGAAATGATGGGAGCCTAATGTCATCCTGTGTATCGATGTGTATCATTTATCTGTGTGCACAAAGAGAGGGTTGTTTTTTGCTTCTAACAGCAAAATTTACTGCACAAAGATGGGTTTGAAGGAATTTAACAGACTAATTCTTATCAACTCTCAAGTAGGAAAAATAAACACTTTCAGCTTTTACTCTCAAAAGCAATTAAACTATTGTGACAAGAAAACAGACAGCAATAGAAGAATTCACGTCAAATTAGATAAATGCCTCAGGTGCATTAAAGAACAGTAATTTTTTAATCTTAATTACTCCAAAGTTTTGACCAGTAGGCTACTGTAATTATAACTGTAGACTTTTTTTATACTTATAATTTCATAAAATCCAGTTTTTATTCATAAAATACAGAATTCATGACATCTGTAAGTTTGATTATACTGTATTTAAAAACTGTAATAATTTAGTGAATGTTTAATGCCAACAAATGTATTTAAAATGGAGTGTAAAATGTTTTAAAACACGCACTGTTTAAAAAGTTGGGGTTGATAAGATATTTATTATTTTTATTATTATTGTATTTTTTTTATTTTTATTTTGGTTGTGAAATAAGTATCTTATGCTAACCAAGAGTGCATTTATTTGATCAAAAATATAGTAAAAATGTAATAATATTTTGGGTGCTTAGTATTTTTGTGGAAACTGTGATCTGTCACTACGATTTAAAGGTGTAGAGTAAGTAAAAGAAAGAAATTTATACTTTTAATTTAGAAATGATGCATTAAACTGATCAAAGGTGAGATTAAATATTTGTGATGATCATGGAAAAATAAAATTACAATTTTCACAAAAGATATGAAGCCGCACAAGGGCTTTCAACAATGAAAATAATAAATGTTTCTTGAGCAGCAAATCTTGATATTAGAATGATTTCTGACGGATCATGTGACACTGA
Source organism: Carassius carassius (assembly GCF_963082965.1). Lineage (NCBI taxonomy): Eukaryota > Metazoa > Chordata > Actinopteri > Cypriniformes > Cyprinidae > Carassius > Carassius carassius. The sequence goes on along the minus strand of NC_081767.1, from coordinate 31,575,617 downwards.
AGACTGGAGGAATGATGCTGAAAATTCAGCTTTAATCAAAGGGGAAAAAATACATTTTAAATTATATTCAGAAAAGTTATTTTACATTCTAATAATATTTTACAATATTAATATTTTTGCTTTATTTTTAATCAAATAAATGCAGCCTTGTTGAGCATAAGAGACTCTTACACACCCCAACCTTTTGAACAGTAGTGTATTTTGTAAAACTCTCGCTCCGTTTTAAAGCTAATGCAACACGTTCAGTTGTGCTCGCTCGTTTGTTTTCTGGTATTCTTGTCTTCAGTAATGAGAAGCACCTGTTATCTGACCTCTGTCTTCAGTGCCCATTACGGTGGTCTGCTTCAGCTCTCCCACCCACTGAGAAAACAGCACACACCCTGTTCATTAGCTCATCCTTCCCAGCACAGCTGATTGGAGGACAATGAGACGTGAGAAATAAACAGCCTACGTGACCTTCCGGTACATGAAGCAACAGTCTAATGAAAGCACAGCGAGACCTCAATCAGCCCAGAGACTGTTTGTTCAGATAAGAGGTTATAAGAGGTGAAATGTTGACAGTAAAAATTTACTTATTTTATGGATCTGAATATAAATTTCTGGTCAAAACAAAGGTTTCAGCATATATCAATTAAATTCTAACTTCGTCAATGTTCATTTATCTTGCAGTTCCTTTTGAAGGATGTTGACTCATTCTTTCCACACCTTATGTTCTTCTTCTTCTTCTTTCTTTTTCTTTTCTTCTTTCCCTATTTTAAAGAGGATTTGATGTTCAGACCACAATTGACATCTCAGACAGACCTAGTTCTTCTAACACTGATGATATTAAAGAATTCATATCTATGAGAAGAGAGAAAAAAATATCATTATGAATTGCAACTTTTCATCTTGCAGTGTAACATATTTCACTCATATAAAATTTATTTCAACATCTTATTTTTTATTTTATCCTATATATATATATATATATATATATATATATATATATATATATATATATATATATATATATATATATATATATATATATATATATATATATAGCTTTATATTACTCAAAGAATCTTGAGGGAAAAAAATTATTGATGATTCCACAAAAATATTAAGCAGCAAAAGCACAGATAATAATAAGAATTTAATTAATAAATGCATTGTGGTTTAAGCAAATTAATAAATTTATTGTATTTTAATTTGATTTTTGTTGTTTTCCTGCTGCACAATTAATAAACTGCTCTTGCATGCTATCGCTGTGTCTGGTGCTTATCAGTTTCTAACCACACAGTTTTTCCATATTTGACCACTGCTTACGTCTGATTCTGGATTTGCGGATGGGATTACAGAAATAAACACTTCACTGCATGCTGTGTTCAATGCATAACATTTAGACTCTTTCAAACATGCTCATATACATGCAAACATGAGTGAATGAAGACATAAACATGTAGCTAAGTGTAAACATATACATCAACAAACTCCTCGTGACATGTAATGGCATGAGTGGGTTCATGAGTAATACCTGCTGCTGTTCTCCAGTGCCTGGTTTATGGACAGGGTGGAAAAATCTGTGTGGTTCCAACTGGAGACCTGTCATCGGAATGACAGATCAGCTCTGGAGCGACAAAGCACACGGAAAATGTATTCATAAACACATGCATTTGGACAGCAAATAAGTCATTTCCGCTGACCAGTTTGCAAATAAATGCACATTTCAGCTGACAAATGCCTTGTTTTTATTCTAGACACTCTTCTGCTGCTGCTGTCTGTCAGAAATCACATTTTGTTTTCAAACATCATATGCATTAATTGATTACAGCACCATGCATCATATTTGCCAAATAAAATCCAATACTTTTATCTAAAAATCCAAAAATGTTTTGTTCTAGCACGCCACATTTTCTCATAAAAAATATGATGCATTTCATGGCATTTTGTCTTTCGATATCGATTTCTAAGAAGAAGAAGTCTTGTATTATCCCATAATCAGTATAAAACTGATTTCTGATTCCAGGTTAGAACTATTCTAAGGTTAGAATTATGGCCAGTGACAGTGCTTATTTTGCAAAGTTATTTGACATTAAATACTTGGCAGATTGTAAGTTGAATTGAATTGCCTCTCTCAAACACATTGTTTTCTACAAAGTCCCTCCTTCTGACAAGCACAGTCTGCTCTGATTGGCCAACTGACCCAGTGCAGTAGCTTATTCAGAAGCACCAGATTGTTGTACCAAAGTCAGAATTACATCCTCTCCTATAGGTTCATGAAACGGCCAAATAAAGTGCTTTTGCTTTCACCTAGAAACACACAGCATCTTCCTGACATGACTTCAACACTAACTGTGTTACTGAAACCATGCCTTCTTTCTTTGCGTGAACATTTGGGTGGCATTACACAAATATTTCCAGTGACGTAAATATATGGGGGCGTGTTTGAACGAGTCATTTTACGGGGCTCTTGGAGTCTTAACTTTGATAAAGAATATCTCTTTGGATTGAGACTAGTCTTTGCAACTGTACAGATCTTTTTCATGCACCAAGAGCTTGTAACACTCCAAAGAAAAAACATTTATTAATGCCTGTGATAAAGTTCGTATGGCAGAGAAGGAAGGAGACCAGGGTCGGCGTACTGAGGCTCGTGGGAACTTTATTACGCTAAATCAAAATGAACGAAACACACAGTCGCGCCACATGCGCATAAATCATAACATTGATACTTTCAGGCTCTCGCTTTCTGTCGGTCGTTTCTCCCACGAGTCCTCAGGTCTCTCACTTTCCTCTGGTTCCCAGCCGGCTTAAATACTGCTTCCCCACGCCAATCACTGCAATGAGAAGCAGGTGTCACTTGTTTCTCACTTAACTCACTTACCACCGCTGATCTCCTCACTCTCTCTCCCGTCGCAGACCTCGCTGAACCACACCTCCCCTGCCACATACCCCCACCGCCCGACTCAGGCCGGGGAGCCATCCGGCCTGCAGCCCCCCCCCCCCCCCCATTCCTGGAGAGGAAGTCGGCCACAGCCATCTGCGCCCCCGGCCTGTGAATCACCTTGAACTTAAATGGCTGTAAAGCTAGATACCAACGGGTGATTCGCGCGTTGGTATCCTTCATGCGGTGGAGCCACTGGAGGGGCGCGTGGTCCGAGCAGAGGGTGAACTCCCGGCCCAGGAGGTAGTAACGAAGGGTGAGGACCGCCCACCTGATGGCCAAACACTCCTTTTCTATGGTGCTGTACTTAGCCTCTCTCTTAGAGAGCTTCCGGCTAATGTACAGCACCGGGCGATCCTCCCCCCCCACCTCCTGGGACAGGACCGCGCCCAGCCCCCTGTCCGACGCGTCAGTCTGCAACAAAAAGGGGAGAGAAAAGTTAGGAGAGTGCAGGAGCGGTCCACCACACAGGGCAGCCTTGACTCGGGTAAAGGCCTGTTGGCACCGCTCCGTCCATTGGACCGTATCTGGTACCTCCTTTTTAGTGAGGTCAGTCAGGGGGGTAGTGAGGTCCGAATAACCAGGAATAAATCTCCTATAATATCCCGCCAGCCCCAGGAACTGCCTCACCTCCTTTTTGGTCTTGGGTCTGGGGCAAGTCGCAATTGCTGCCGTCTTGTCAATTTGGGGACGCACTTGCCCGTGACCCAAGTGGAAGCCCAGATACCTTACCTCCACCCGCCCAACCGCGCACTTCTTCGGGTTGGCCGTTAGCCCCGCCCGTCTCAGCGCCTCGAGGACAGCCCTCACATGCTCCATATGCCGCCGCCAGTCGCCACTATAAATGATAATATCATCCAGGTAGGCGGCGGCATATGCAGCATGCGGGCGCAGCACCCGATCCATGAGACGCTGGAACGTAGCGGGGGCCCCGAACAAGCCGAACGGAAGCGTCACAAATTGGTGTAAACCAAACGGCGTGGTGAAGGCTGTTTTTTCTCTAGACATGGGAGATAAGGGGATCTGCCAATATCCTTTTGTCAAGTCCAATGTCGAATAAAAGCGAGCCGTACCTAACCGATCGAGCAACTCGTCAATCCGTGGCATTGGATAAGCATCAAATTTTGACACTGCGTTCACCCTGCGATAGTCCACACAAAATCGCACCGAGCCGTCCGTTTTGGGGACCAAAACAATCGGGCTCGCCCAATCACTGTGGGACTCCTCGATTACTCCTAACCCCAGCATCGCCTCTAATTCTGTCTGAACCACCTTTTTCTTGTGTTCAGGTAATCTATATGGCCGGCTGCGAACCACCACGCCCGGCTCCGTCTCAATATGGTGCTGAATCAGATTAGTACGACCAGGTAGAGGCGAAAACACGTCTGCAAATTCGGACTGTAACTGTCCAATGTCAGTGAGCTGCGAGGGCGAGAGGTGATCCCCTCCCGGGGCCAGGGCGAGGGATTTTTCTTTAATGATCGCCTCTGGCCCGAGATCCTCCTCTCCGCTCACTGCCGTCGCTAGCAACACTGACTCCTCTTCGCTCCATTTTTTAAGGAGGTTGAGGTGATAAATTTGCCTGCAGTCGCCTCTATCTGTTCGTACTACTTCATAATTGAGATCGCCTATTCGCTGTGTGACCTCAAAGGGCCCTTGCCACTTTGATAATAATTTGGAGCTGGAGGTTGGCAGTAATACGAGCACTCTATCTCCCGGTGCAAATTCTCGGAGCTTAGCTCCCCTGTTATACAGCTGGCTTTGTCTGCCCTGGGCCTGAAGCAAATTCTCCATTGAGAGCCGCCCCAGTGTATGGAGTTTTGCTCTCAGGTCCATGACATACTGAATTTCATTTTTGCTATCCGAATGTCCGTCCTCCCAAGTTTCTTTTAGGACGTCCAGCACCCCGCGGGGCTGGCGTCCGTAAAGAAGCTCAAAGGGGGAAAACCCCGTGGAGGCTTGGGGGACCTCGCGCACAGCGAATAAGAGGGGCTCTAGCCATCTATCCCAATTTTTCGCGTCTTCTTGTACGAATTTACGAATCATCGTTTTCAAAGTGCGATTAAATCGTTCGACCAGTCCGTCTGTTTGTGGGTGATAGACGCTGGTCCGTACCGCTTTAATGCCCAATAATTCGTATAATTTGCGTAACGTGCGTGACATAAACGGGGTGCCTTGGTCCGTGAGAATCTCTTTTGGGATTCCCATGCGGGAGATTAAACGAAACAGGGCGTCCGCCACACTCTTCGCCGAGATATTGCGGAGCGCCACTGCTTCGGGATATCGTGTTGCATAATCCACTATGACTAACGCAAAACGATGTCCCCGTGCGGATCGTTCTAATGGCCCGATGAGGTCCATACCAATTCGTTCGAAGGGGACCTGCACTAGAGGTAGAGGGCGCAACGGCGCTTTTGGGGTGGCCGGTGGGTTCACCAACTGACATTCCCGACACGACGCGCACCATCTGCGGACGTTCTCGTGAATGCCCGGCCAAAAAAATCGGGTCATTAGACGATTTAGCGTGGCTGTCATACCCAAATGCCCCGCCATTGGATTGCAATGTGCCGCCTGGAAAAGCATTTCCCGACGGCTCTTAGGTACTAATAATTGGGCCGTATCTTCCTTTGTCTGAGCGTCATGGGTCACTCGATACAACCGGTCCTTAATAACGGCAAAATACGGATAAGAGAGCGCGCGGTCAGGAAGGAGGACCTGCCCATCGATGGAACGGACCTGCTCGAACGCATGTTTAAGGGTTTCATCCTGGGACTGCTCCAGGGGAAAGTCATCGCGGCTGGAAAGGTTTAGCCTCACCAACTCGCTCGGTTCCCCTGAAGCTTCCCCACTGGGTCCGGGTACAGACTCTCCCACCTGGGCGCACGCCCCGCTAACCGGGCCTCTCTTTTCCCCAGAGGCATCCACTGTTAAACACCCCAATAATTGTTCAAAAGCTGGCCAATTGGTACCCAAGATTAGTGGATGCCGGAGGCGCGGACTAACGGCCACCTCCACATAATGCTTTTGTCCCCTAAATTTGATGCCTATGGTTTTTATGGGGTATTCCACTATATCCCCGTGCACACACCTCACCTTAACCACGCGGCCCGTATCCAATGCCCCGGATTGTATCAGGCTTTGATGGATGGAGGTCTGGTTACAACCTGAATCCACCAAAGCCTGATAGGTACCCCCTTTAATACTCACGGGTATTTGGTACAACCCGGCTTGATCGGGGGCAGCCTGCGGGTCGTCCGGGATCCGGACCCACGTCCCCACTTCCATAACCGGGCACCGGTCCACAAAATGGCCCGGATCCCCGCAACGCCAGCAGGCCGGCCCAGGCCCCCCCGCCACCCTAGTGGTTGGAAGTGGGTCAGGTGATTGACGTGGGGAAGCAGCTGGTCGCTCAGCCAGACCCTCCCCGTGCGGCGGCCCCATTCCCCTGGCCGGACCCCGTGACATGGCGGCCGGCTCCGTCCCTGCTCTCCAACGGGGGGCGGCCCTCGGTGGCCCCGTGTACCGAGACCTGGGTAAAGGGACAGGCTTTGGAGGAAGAGGAGAGAGAGAGGGGGGGGAAGAGAGAGAGAGAGAGACAGATGGAAGGGGTTCGCCGACCCCGGAACACGCCGCCAGCTGATCCTCCGCCAGTTGGATGGCCAGATCCAGCGACGCCGGCCGGTGGCACTGGACCCACTGAGCAGTCCTCTTCGGGAGTCGTGAGATGAACTGCTCCAGCACCACGGTGTTGATAATGGTCTCGGCGTCGCTTCCTCCGGCCAACAGCCATTTGCGGCAGGAGTCCCGGAGCTGCTGGGCTAAGACAAAGGGCCGGCCCACTTCGGTCAGTTCTAGCGACCGGAAGCGTTGACGGTGCTGCTCGGGGCTGAGGCCGACCCTTTGGAGCACTGCTCTTTTTAAGTCTGCGTATACCAGGAGGTTCTGGACGGGCAGTTGTTGAGCAGCCTTCTGGGCCTCCCCTGACAGCAGCGGAATTATCCGGACCGGCCAGCTGTCCTCCGGCCACCCACACGCCTCGGCCGTCCTCTCAAACAGATCGAGGAACGCTTCCGGATCATCTGTTGGCCCCATCTTCGTAAGAGGCATGTGGGCAGCAGGGCTGGAACTGGGGGAGGCCGACCTCGTCCGAACCTCCCGGTCCAGCATGCTCTGGAACAGCTCGCGGTCCTCCCGCTGGACCTGCATCATTGCCTGAAACCGATGTTCGTGGTCGGCTCGCAGCTCCAGCAGGGCTTGATGTTGTTCCCGATGCAGGCCCGCGAGCGATGTAATGAGCTCCGCAAACGGCGTTCCCGATGTTCCTGACGGGGTTTGCATGGCGGCGTCGTTCTCCTTCCTTCCCGGGTTTTCGGCACCAGTGTGATAATAAAACCTTCATATTCATCCGGAAGAAGGAGGCGGGAACCGGCGGACAATCAAAAACATTTTAATAACAAAATAAACACAAAACAGCGCACCAGCCCCTCACGGACGACTGGTGCGCATAAAATAAAAACCAAAACACAACTAAAAGCCCAGGCCTGGTCCTCTCTCGTCCTTCACTGTCGTCGCTCCAGTTTTATATCCTTCCATCTCCTCCATGGGCCTCGAGACCGGTGGGACGAACAGGTGTAGTTCATCTCCAATCACTCCCCCGGCCTCGCTCCCATGTCCCTCGGCCCCGCCCCACTCGTCACAATGCCTTATCTAAGTTTTATCTAGTTACTTTTATCTTTCATGTTACACAAGACATGGGTTTGACTGTATTTGAGTCCAAAATGTCAGAATCCGTGTCTAGTTCAAGTACAAGTCCACCAGAGTCCAAATACTCCAACCGTATTTTGTATAAGTATATATTGGAGGTATAAGGCAGGACAAAAAATGTGGAGTAAAAATATTCTATGGTGTGTGTGTGTGTGTGTGTCCCCTAGGCAAAATCTTGCATTTACATTTGGCAGACACTTTTATTCAAAGCAGCTTGCAGTGCATTCAGGCTATACACATTTTTATTTTTTTATCAGTATGTGTGTTCCCTGGGAATTGAACCTACAACCTTATGTACTGCTAACACAATACTCTACCACTGAGCCACAGGAACACATGAGTATGAGTGTTAAAACCCCAGCAGCTATTTCCCACAGTGCATTGAGAGTGAAAAGTGAGAGTGTGGTAAAAAAGACAACAGTGTGTTTTAAAAATGTAATAGCTTGTATCCGTCACAACGGGCACTTTCATACACTGCCTCTGCAAGCCCGTCTCTGATAGGAATCAATGAAGCGGGTCACGGGCCGCATCTCTTGTGTCTGCTCTGAGAAAACAGACCCAGTGAAGGGTGAGAACTATAAAAGGCATTATTTTCAGAGAGCAAGGGTCCATGGCTGCAGGAACTAGCTGTCCTGGGAGAACGATGACCGAGTTAATTCGCACTTTCTCCGGTTATGAAGGCATCAGGATGGGAGACAAAGAAACGTCTAATCATTTTGAACCTCCAGATCTGTTATTGTTGTGATTGTAGTGTATTTCTGGTATTTTTATATTATCATAAGTGCTTCAGAAAACATCAGCAGGGTTCCCAATCTAAAAATTCCATTCAAAATCCCCACAGAGAGATTGATTTGTAATGATAATGTATGAACCTTTCAAGACAAACTCACCATGACTTCTAAAGAAAAAAAAATGGCAGTGTTCTGAAACCATACGACTTCAGACAAAAAAATAAATAATAATAAAATCAATTAATTGTTGAAATTGACAGGGAACCGAGATCCACAAGTTTTTGAAGTGTCAATTTGACCATCAGAGAACCATGAACATGCAACAGTGTTGTAAAATATTCATATTTTAAAATCCCAGTGGGAATTTTCAGTAAATATTGTACATCTAATTGGCTCAGGTGACAAAAAAATGTTTGGGAAGCCCTGGCTTGAATGATATAATAAATAGGCAAAATATTAACACATTTGATTTTAAAGACATTTTATATTGAATATACCCATTGCAAATAACGCCCTACTGAATTCAAACCTATCTGCACAGTACTGACTCTGTTCTGCTCGCCTGATGTCCCTTAAAATGAGGATGTCCGGCGGGTGCACTCAAGTCAGCGCTAATGGTTTCCTGTCTGCGCTCAGTGACCACGTGTGGATTCTCTTTCTTTCTGTAGGGGAAATTCCTCTGCTTTCCATGCCTTCATTTGCATGCTGCCGCTTCATGCAGTCTTCAGTGCTTTCATCTTCCCTTCCTCCAGAACCCTCATGAACCCTGTCAAGCTATAAGCAGCTAATTAGAAAAGCTAAAATGGCAATTGCATTCTTGTCATTTAGCGGATACTTTACCAGTAACCAAAGCAAATCTTTCAAAACAGTTTCCATGAAAACAAACTGAATATTGTTGCAATTTACAACCAAAACTATAACAACATAGGATAGCATTGGGGGACTGCAGGGTTTGGACTTTGATTGGCTGGATTTCAGGAGCATAGTGAGAGTGCTGTAATCAGGGCCTGGAAATCAGTCTCAGGTCATCAGACACCCCATAGCATTTTTGATGAAGATCTCCTCCTCTTCATCTGTGTGACCCTGTCAATACTCCTGCCGCATCAAAGACAGAGACAAGGATTGAGCCGCCGGGTGCCTGGAAACAACTAAAAACCTGCACACGCATATACTGTATACACAAAGAAATGTCTAGAAAGAAATGCCTTTTGTCACTGATAATTTGCCATTTGGCATTGATATATTAATAGTTTTTTAAAAACGTAAACCAAATGAGAAATTTAGAAGTTAGAAACTGAAATATAACAAACTGAAATTTAAGTACTAAAATTACTAAAACAAACCAACATAACAGAAACATATGTAAATCCTAACATAACACAACATTTAAGTACTAACTTATGTCTCTCTGTGTTAATCGTGTGTAAAAACTAAAAACTAATTTTTTTTTTTTTTAAATTCACTGTTCGGTAAATAAAAACTGACAAAAAATATTATGTTTCTTCTCTGAATCAAATAATTATTGAAACTGAACACATGACTCTATATAGACACTCAAAATTATCTTTGGATCATCTCAAATCATGCTGGAGGACATGATTATTGGGATTTGATCATGTAATCATCTCATGTCATTTTTTAATTCTTCACAAAAAAAACTAAACATAAAATTCATCCTAATTTTTCAGCTTAGAAATGTTGTTCTTTATGCAAACTGTAATTTCTCCTTGATTTTGGCGTGAAATAACCAGGACATTTCTCTACAGTTTTCATGAGATTCAGCCACACACACATGCTCTCGCTGTCTGACATGAATGAAACTGTCTGTCAAAGTGTGACAGATATGAATGTTCTTGTTTGAGAGTAATTTTACAGAAAGTGAGAGAGAACATATAAGAGTAAAGATGTGTTTTGTGTGAGCTCAGCTCTGGGCCAGTCTGAGAATATGTGTTGATACTCACACACACACACACACACACAGAGCATGTTCAGTAGGCCTTATAATCCAGTTTCAGCTCCACACAGCACACTAGACTCCAAAAGCAAAGCAGCAGTCAGCCTCCAGCGGAGATTTGTCTGTCTAATCATGCACAAACACGTACACAAAGCACACAAATACACTTAAACACAACCGGGGCTCACAGATAACGCCATTTTGCAGGCAACTCTTGAGCCACGCCGGAAACACAAAACACTTTCCCAAACCATGCCACAGACTTTAGACATGCTAATATTTCATTACACGCATAATGTTGTCAGGAAAGGTAAAGCAACACTGCTAGAGAAGAAATCTGTATCATACACCATCATTACAGCAACAAACACACATGTATAATAACTCTTACATTATTGCTCAAAGCAAGCTGTCATGGTTAAAGGTTTACAACTAATGCTTTAACAAACGCTTGTAGCAATCTTGAATTTTAAGAACATAGCTGACGGCAACAGAGGCGGAAGGAGTTTGGTGAATCTGGTGCTATTTAAATTACTGACCTCTTTATAATTTGATTAAAAGAATTTGGAATTTATATGTATGTATTTCTAATTAGAATTTTGAAAAATCTGCATATTAGAATGATTTCTGAAGGATCTTGTGACACTGAAGCGTAATGATGCTGGAAATTCAGCTTTGCATCACAGGAATAAATTTCTTACAAAATATTTTAAATAAAAATAAATGCTGCCTTGGTGAGCATAAAAACAACAACAACTTATTTTAAAAACAACAACAAAACATTTCATTATACTGTACCGAATACCAGTATTGATAAAGTAATGAATCAAATACTAAATCTGTTCACTCTAATTAAAAATGAAAAACTTTAACATTAAGCATGTTCATGTTTTAAATTTTGCTACCAACTTTTCAGCTCCCACAAATATGAAAATTTAACCTTTCTAAAAAAAAATAATAATTCTGGTTATAAAAATCTCTTTGAAGACATGTTATGAAAAATATGCAGATATTTCCACTGGATTTCTTACTTGCTGTATGTCATTACTAAATTACTGAATCACTTAGGGTTAGGGTTAGAAAGTGAATGAGAACCATAAATCATAGATATCTGGCTAGATTTAGCTGGATTTACGCGCGTGTGTGTGTGTGTGTGTGTGTGTGTCTGAGAGAGAGTGCTGAACCTCTCCGGTTGGCCTCACCAGTTGTATTTGTGTGTAAGTGTATAAGTGTGTCTTTTCACCTGATGTGAATGAATACTGAAATAAGCAAATGAATCAAGGCTGAACGCGTGTGCTGGGCTAGAGAGGCTGTTTTAATGAGTGTGCAGACTGAACACTAATGAGCTGACTCTAATGAGGGGATCTAATGAGCGAGTTGCCGCTGTAGCAGGTACCCGGCGTGTGGTGTGTGCTGTTTTGCAGGACACGTGCCTCTCTGAACTAGACGGGCGATCAGGAACATAAGTCTGTGCTTACTATGCTAGGGAAAAATTACACTTTAAAATATATAAATATATAGATAGCAGTTATTTGAAATTGTAATAATGTTTCAAAATATACGTTTTTACTGTATTTTATTTCAAACTATTCTGAAATAAATGTTTCAAAAATATTCCAAATATTTGATCAAATAAATCTATCTAATAATGAAATGAATGTATAAATATATAATATAAATTAATTTTATTATTATTAATTTGTGTTTATTATATAATGTTTAAAAATATAACGGTGCTACGATATTAAAATAGAATTTTGTTGCAGCTCGTATGATTTGGACATGACTAGGTATAAAAAAATTAATTTGGTTCTTATTCAATTAGAAATAAAAGTGTCAGAATTCCCTCTTTAATATATATTTTAATTTTTGCATAATGCAACATTAATAGCTCCTAATTATTAGTAAAACGTTTCAATACAATGTAAAAAGAAAGAAAAATAAATGCTATGAAAGCCATTTTATACTATATAGCTGTTTAATAGACTAACAACAACTGTAGAGCTAACTTTTAGTTCTTCTTGTCCTTTATTTACACACTTTTTTATCAATTATCACTAATCTTAATGTGTGTAACTGCAGTCCAGACAAATCTAATCCACTGGAATGGGTCCATCCTCACCCTCATCTAACTGTGTAGTGCTCATATTTCTGAATTCTTCCTCAAGGCAGGCCAGAGCCAGGAAATCCTCCTCATCCTCATCAGAGTCCTGGAGGTCGAGCTGCTCCACCGACTGGACCTCCATGATCTCCTGAGCGGCACGAGACAGCGGCCGGTTTGAGGGGTCTGGACGATGAGTAGAGAGGGGAGAACATCTGCTTATGGTGCCTAAAAAAGAATAATAATAGCTGCATGAGGTAATGAGAGAAACATGAAGAAAACAGCTGCTAACACACCCTCTGATTTGATGGTCAGCAAAGTTTAATGATTACGGTTAGAGGTTTGTTCAAATCTCTAATGCCAGGTATGAGCAGCAGTTATAGTGATGGTTGCCTACATTTATACTACTAGTGACTGTGACATAGAAATGATGGGAAAAGGAAACACAGAAAGACAGCTGGGATTGGCGGCTTGAAAGCTTGAAGCTTTAAATGCTCTCTGATCCAGCAAATCACAATAATACACTCACACACGTCCCTCTCTTCTATGTGACCTTTTCATTAAATTCCCTAGTGTCTTCTTGTCTTGTGGGATTCTTCTCTTGCTCATAGTGAAATTAACTCTATGTTCACCAAACAGCATTCAGCTAACATTACAGTTGTAGTGAGGATACTGATTCACCAAAATACTGCTTCAGATTTATTTAGTAACATCACACCTCACACCAGTGAGTTTTTATGCATAAACTGGGGTGTCAATCAAATCATTTACTCATCAGATTCATTCAAAAACAGTGTTTAATTATCATAAGCATTTTCTCCATTAATTATATCACCAGATCTATTATTTTGTCCAATTCTGGGATATATCAAGCTATAAAAAAGAGAGATGAAATAAATTGATTATGAGTCATTTATTAAGTTGATAGAACATACACTACTGTTCAAAAGGTTGTGTCTGATTTTTGAAAGAAATCTCTTGTGCTCACTAAGGCTGCATTTATTGGATCAAATATACAGTAAAAACAGTAATATTGTGAAATATTATTACAATTAAAAAAAACTGGTTTCTATTGTAATATACTTTAAAATCTAATTTATTCCTGTGATGCAATGCTGAATTTTGAAATCATTCTTTTATGCTGATTTGCTGCTCAAGAAACATTTCTGATTATCACCAATGTTCTAAATAGCTTAATATTATTGTGTGGCTTAATATTGAAACCATGATATATTTTTTCAGGAGTCTACAGCACTTACTGGAAACAGAAACATTTTGTAACAATATAAAACCCTTTTATGTCACTTTTGATCAATTTATTGCATCCTTGCACAGTTGCATTATTATTTCAAACATTTGAAAAATACTGTAGAAGCTAATCAGAATGATTCCTTCACTGAAAAGATATATTTAAAAACCGAGTAGCTCATAACTGAAATGCCCAGGTGACACAGCAGGAGTGATCATGTTTTAGCTGATATTGCCTCCCATGATTTGGACTCGGGAGGCCGACTGCTTTGAGTATCCTCTGATGCAAAAGGCTCAATCTAGCGTGTCTAACCTGACACAAGTATATGAGATATACAGAGAATGAACGAGAGAGAGAGAAAGAAAGAAATGCATGGACAGATATCTGACGCTTTGATTTGCACCAGCTGAAATCACAGCTGTCATGCTGTTAAACAGATTATTTCTCCCTCCTCTGCAGACCTGCAAGTGATGAGCCGAGAGACAGAGAGGAAGATGTGTCGTGAGGTAGAGAAAGCGAGACTGATAAACCGAGCTAGCTAGCTGAGCCGAGAGATTGAGGAGCATGTTGTTGGCCGCATTCCCTGCACTCCTGCACGCTGCAACACACAATAATCTCTTTATGAAACCTCAGTCGCGTGTGCTGGCGCAGGAAGCTCAGGAATCAGCTCGGCTTTAATTACGGGTACAAGCCAATAAATCACGCCACGGCTGAGCGTCAGCGCGACTCTTCTACAGCCATGTTATTGATGTCCCGTTGTCCGAAGGCTCTCTGTAAATGATCGTTTAGTCACGGCAAAGATATAACATCAGACAGGCTCAACATTTTAAACACAGATTTAGCCGCATAAGTCTGGATTAAGTCTGCACACAGAAAGGAAATTAAGAAGAGAGACGAAGGTTTTATTTTACTCAGACTGTTTTCTAAGGGCCTAGATTTGGGAAAGAGACCAGAGGACGCAATTAATAGAATTGATCATTTCGATTAAAAGGACAGTTCAACCAAAAAATGAAAAATCTGTCATTTTTTACTACCTTGGAACACTCAAAAATTGACATTTTCTTGTCCATTCAATAAATACAGACCGTGACCAGATGCTTTCAAACGCAAAAAGCACCATACAAGTAGTTCACACGTCTTGTGTGTTATATCATTATATATTTTCTTGAAAGGAATTAATTTTTATTTAGCTAGTATAAATGCATTGAAATTTATCAAAAGTGACAGTTAAGACATTTATAAAGTTACAAAAGATTATATTTCCAATTGTTTTTTTTTTGTTTGTTTGTTTGTTTACTTTTATGTTCATTAAAGAATCCTGAAAAAAATGTATAATTCGTTTTAATATATATCAACACAACTGTTTTGAACATTAATAATGATCAGAAATGTTTCTTGAGCAGCAAATCAGCATATTAGAATGATTTCTGAAGGATCATGTGACACTGAAGTCTGGAGTAATGATGCTGAAAGTACAGCTTTGATCACAGGAATAAATTACATTTTAGAATATATTAAGACAGAAAACAACTATTTTGAACTGTAATAATATTTCACAATATTGCTGCATATTGCTGCATTTTGATCAAATAAATGCAGCCTTGGTTAGCATAAGAGACTTTTTTCAAAATATTTTAAAAAATCATACTGATTGTTTTCCAGAATTTCTCTGAGCATTTTGTTTTCAATAAGTTTATTTTTGGCCTTTTTTGACAGACAGTCTGAGAGCATGATGAACATGTCAACGGGAAAGATATTTTCAATGTTTTCTTTTCTGAAAGATTGATACACCGGTATGACATAAAGAACAGAAGAAGTTATAATCTTCACAGCCACTTTTTCATTCAGATTGAATCTGGTGTCTACACCCATGTCTGTTGTTGCACAAGAAATGAAAGCAAATGACCTTTGAAACACAGCCTCTGTGATGATATTCTGCCACGGCATGGTGTGAACGTACGAGGAGTGCTACTGACGGGCCGAGCGTTCATCAGCGCAGCGACCAGCTCTTCCTCTGCGTGATGCTGAAGACTGCTGCTGGAGCTCCAGGACTCCTGCCCTACACCTACAGATCAAACAAACAATGAGATCTCCACACAGCAAGACACCATCATGATGTGTTCTTGAAGATCAGAGCTAACATAGTTTACACAAGTTACTGTACATCACAGCTCTAAATATCCATACTGAACGTGTAAACGCAGACTTAGATAAAACATATTCAGCATCGGAAGGCTACAGGACAACATTCAAACAAAAGAATTTCTCAAGGACAGAATAGCAGTTTACTGCTCACTCATTTTTGGTTTCATACCAGCAGCCTACTGTTAACAAACCCCAAACCTATGCTGGAAAACCATGCGCCTGTGATAGCCTGACTTGACATGCAGACAGTGAGCGGTTGAAGGTTAAACATGTGTGCATGTGTGCCATCTTAAACGCCTGCTGTAATAAGCCTTTTTCCAGTCGACTGGCCGCTGCTCCTGTCAGTGCACGTCAGGGATTGCAAATGCGCAGACAGGCCGATAAAAACGGCTGGACTGTGACAGAGACAAAAAAGATGGGAACAGGAAAAGACTGCAGAAAATTGACGGAGAGACACAGCAGCCAATAAAAACAGAGATGACAGAGATGGAACTGAATCAGGGACTTATCTGTCCTCTGTTTTCATCAACCTTGAAGCTCAATGAACCAAACACATGCTTCATTTTTTACGGTATATTAGATTAAAAAAAGTGCCTTTGCATATTTCGATTCTGCATACTCAAACAACGGCTTTAAATAGAGCTGTTTAAAAAGAAATATTAGTGTTTACAGTCAAGCTAATGGCCTCGCCAAGGTAGCACATTAGGAGCCAAAGGATAATGCCAGGAAATGACTGAATGTATAAGAGAGAGGCATAATTTATACTCCTCTTTAAGCTAGCAGCTCTCTTCAATGGCCAATCTATCTAAGTATGCAATAATTAGGTATCTAAATAACACGAGCAGAACAAAATGCACTGTTTAGGAGAGATGTCAATGGTTCTCAAGCGTGGTCATATATTAGTGTTGGAAAAAAACGCTGCATTCCAAATGTCTTATCTCTATTAGCATAAAGGATGTATTAATGTTGGGAAAGATGTAAATAGCACACACTGAATGTTTTAACTAACACCTAGAATTGCTTTTGTGGTAAGTAAGGTTTAATGGGCATGATTAGTGAGGTGTGTGTACACTACTGTAGTTTTTACTGTAATGTTTTTGTTTTTTTTATATATTATTTTATTCAGCAGGGCTGCATTAAAATGATTAGTAATAATATTATAAATGCTACATAATGATTCTATTTCAAATAAATGCTGTTTTCTATTCATCAAAGAATCAAAACTACATCATGGTTTTCACAAAAATATTAAAGCTCCGTTGAGAATGTGCGTAGTTTGCATATTGCTTGTTTTCAATGTGACAATGACAATATTAAGAAATGTTTCTTGAGCTGCAAATCAGCATATCAGAATGATTTCTGAAGAATCTCTTGTGATGCTCAAGACTGGAGTCACAGGAATAAATGACTAATATGAGATAATAATTATTTTTAATTATAAAATTATTTCACAATATTGCTGTTTTTATTGTATGTTTTATCCAATAAATGCAGAGCATAAGAGACTCCTTTTATTTTAACACTGAAAAATCTTAACCAACCCCAAACTTTTGAAAGGTGGAGTATATGTTTTTAAAATTGCTTCTTATTAGGGCTCAGACTTGATTTCTTGTTGGTTTCGAGAGGTTCCATGGCAGTCTTCTTTCTGAAATTGTTAACCTCTGGTCTCTGTCAGATCATGCGGTATTATACAGTATAATGGATGCGGATCTTAACTCAACAGAGCTCTGTCATTTCTAATAAAATACATATTAAGTGTACTTGTGCTCCTGTGAAAAGGAGATAATCTGCTGCAAGGTCAATTCTTACAGAATAATCTGCTGTTTGTACAGTAACACTTGACTATTATGAACTTTACTAAGGTCTAGACAATGTTTCATTTCTGTACGAATGTCATTAAGGCATCTTGACCCAAACATCTCAGGTGAACTGCACACCGAAATGTCAAGAGCTTGCTCATAATGGCAGGCTCTGCTGACTGAGTGATTTTATAGAATTTCCACTTGTTTTAATATCTGAATTTTGCCCTTTAATCCTCAGCAGTCTTTATCCTGTTTTTATATATATATATATATATATATATATATATATATATATATATATATATATATATACATACATACATATATATATATATATATACAGGTCCTTCTCAAAAAAATAGCATATTGTGATAAAAGTTTATTATTTTCCATAATGTAATGATAAAAATTAAACTTTCATATATTTAAGATTCATTGCACACCAGCTGAAATATTTCAGGTCTTTTATTGTTTTAATACTGATGATTTTGGCATACAGCTCATGAAAACCCAAAATTCCTATCTCAAAAAATTAGCATATTTCATCCGACCAATAAAAGAAAAGTGTTTTTAATACAAAAAAGTCAACCTTCAAATAATGATGTTCAGTTATGCACTCAATACTTGGTCGGGAATCCTTTTGCAGAAATGACTGCTTTAATGCGGCGTGGCATGGAGGCAATCAGCCTGTGGCACTGCTCAGGTGTTCTGGAGGCCCAGGATGCTTCGATAGCGGCCTTAAACTCATCCAGAGTGTTGGGTCTTGCGTCTCTCAACTTTCTCTTCACAATATCCCACAGATTCTCTATGGGCTTCAGGTCAGGAGAGTTGGCAGGCCAATTGAGCACAGTAATACCATGGTCAGTAAACCATTTACCAGTGGTTTTGGCACTGTGAGCAGGTGCCAGGTCGTGCTGAAAAACGAAATCTTCATCTCCATAAAGCTTTTCAGCAGTATTAAAACAATAAAAGACCTGAAATATTTCAGTTGGAGTGCAATGAATCTAAAATATATGAAAGTTTAATTTTTATCATTACATTATGGAAAATAATGAACTTTTATCACAATATGCTAAATTTTTTGAGAAGGACCTGTATATATATATGTATGTATGTATGTATGTATATATATATATATATATATACTGTATATATATACCTAGCAAACTTCCTGTGTGGCTCTGCTCTTCTCTAAAGGTTTGAGCTGGAGCTGGGCTAGGCTGCAGGACTCCAGGGTCCACTCCCAAAGTCAGGATCCCCTCTAGGTCTTGGTACTGCCCCGACTGGATGTCCTGTCGCTGGGCTACAGAATGAACAGCCTGTGGGAGAGAAGAAAAACAGAAAGAACATTAGTCATTAGTAGGTCAATGACATGGCGCTTATGTTTTCAAAATGATATAAAAATGCAATTTATTCAGACAACGACTTGAATACTTCTCTTATATTTGTTGAAAATATTTTCAATTTCTGCATTAAAATTAATTTAACATTTCTGTCAGGCTTAAAGTAAATAAATAAATAAGAAAAATAAATTGTAATCAAAAGGCTACTATTGTTTTTTTTTGGTTGTTTTTTTTTAAGTTATCTGTTATCATTCACGTTTATCTCAGTACCATATATATAACCTTTAAATGTTTAAGGTCAGAAAGACGTTTCAGAAAAAATTATAAACTAGACTGCAGATTTTGTATTTGTTGTTTTATGCAGGAAATTAAGTTTTAGTGTTTATTTTTCTTTCTTTTTTACATTATATTGGTAAGTTACCAATTCTAAAAATATAAAACTGGTAAAATACCAATTTAGGGTTATTAATCTTGCATTTTGCAAATATAAAAATATATATTTACAAAAGTGAATTCTGAAACTACTGTTTGTTACTGAATAATAACCAAATTAATTATATATATATATATATATATATATATATATATATATATACTCCTATCCATATCATATATCCATGTCATATGGTTTCATATGGGTCTGCAATGTAATTCTATTTTAGTATCACTTTCACCAAGTAACACACTCACCAAGGCTGCATCTATTTGAAATAAAATACAGTAAAATCAGTATATTGTGAAACATTATTACACTTTAAAACAACTGCTTTCTATTTCTATACATTTTTAAATGTAATTTATTCTTGTGATGTAAAGCTGAATTATTAGCATCGTTACTTCAGTTTTCAGCTTCACATGATCCTTCAAAAATCATTCTAATATGCTGTACTCTTTGTGCACAATAAACATTTAATATAGTTATCAATATTAAAAACAGTTGTGCTGCTTAATATGCAGGATACATTTTTTCAAGATTCTTTAATGAATAGAAAGTTTAAAAGAACAGTATTTCTTTTAAATTTTGTCACAATGTAAAATAAAAACTTTTCTTTTAATAGAAAAACAAAATTGTGTACCCTGCCTGTTTGTGGTAATGTTTTGCTCATTTTGGGGCATTTAAGCACGTTTTTATCTCTTATGCAGGTTAAATTAGGCCGAATTTAATTTGTCAATTTCAGATGAAACGCATGGACAGACAGATCTTTTTAAAAGAAAAAAAAAAAGTTGTAAACTGAAAGGAAATAAGAAACAATTATGTTTTGATTGAGTCCCAGTCAGTGTCCTTTAAATGGAAAATGAGGTAGGGGAAAAAGAATCGGCAGGTGGTAATTAAGGACACAAATCTTCTGATCGCCAGACAAAAGAGCAGAGATAAGGCCGCTTTCTGATCAGACATTTAATTTCAGGTGTTTAATGTAATTCATTCTCTTTTCTATCTCTTTCTGTTATGGTATTAAACGCTGATGGTCCATTTGCTGCTGACTTGACGGCTCTGTTTCCTCTTGCCCCTCATCAGCAGAGTGGATCTGTGAGTAGTCTTTGCTTTTTCCAGCTATCACCTTTTTTTTTATATTATATTTGTAGCAGAGAGTCTATGAAAGCTCATGTTTTTCATGATATCATTGTGGCTGCATTTCCATCTTCATACAATCAATAGACTAACAAAAGTTTGGGGACAGAAAGATTTTTCTTTTTTTTAAGAAATCAATATTTTTAAATGATCAATGATGCATTAATTTTATCACAACATTTATGTTACAAAATATGTATATTTCACAGAAATACAGTTCTTTCAAACATTCTTTCTATAAAAATAATAATAATGAAATTTGAAACCTGGATATTTTAACATTGATAATAATAATAATAAGGAAATCAGCATTTATATAATAATATTTCACAGTTTTTATTCTATTTTTGTTTAAATGGATGCAGAGTCAGTGTAGACCAGGGGTTGGCAACCTACGGCATGCGTGCCAACAGTGGCACGCAGAGGGATAATCGCTGGCACGCAAGCAATAAGGAAAACTGTATAATGACGTACAGTTTGATGTAATAACTTCTCATAGTCACACAGCCTGTTAGGAGCTACAAATACTATTAAAGTGTGAGAATTAACTTGCATGGATGCACGTGCAAACACTACACATACTAGGTGCTTCAGATCAAAGCCTCGGTCTAACAGCACTCGTCAATGTCAAAATGACTGAGATGGCCAATCAGATCAAAGTAGGCGGGGTTTACTGTTCACAGAAGCAGGGCGCGAAGCGTCAGTTTAACGTTAAAGAGAGTGAGGTAAGATGAAGCTGCAAATCAATTAACATTAGTCAACTTTGAATAATACGTTTTACCATAGAAATGTTAAATGACCTAAAGCTATATCCAGTGATGAAAAATTTTCTGAAATATGGCCATTTTGAGAGAAAGAAAGTGGGGGGGGGGGGGGTAAATTGTCTCTCTCTGCAGACAATGAAGCGATTTTGCCCCTATGTTGTTGAGAAATATAATGTAGCGATTCAGTATCGATTAATAAAAGTAGCGTGACAACACTCATAGGTTTATGAGCTTCTGAATGCTACTTTTTGCACAGCACGATCTCAGATCTCTGTGTGCGAGTGGTGTGTGTTGTGTGTGTGTGCACGTTCATCAATTAAAGCAGTGCATTAACGTTGATTAAACGTTAAAAAACGTTTTTTTTTTTATCGTATAATAAAAAATTCTGTATATACCGTTTAAATACAGAATTATATCGGGGTGTGGGGGGGGGGGGGGGCTGTGTTGGCACAGTGGTTAACCATAAAAATAAAAAATGGCACGTCATGCCGAAAAGGTTGCTGATCCCTGGTGTAGACTCTTGGGTTCTGGGGAACCTGTTACAAGTAACTGAGGTTGAGGAAGCGACAGGTCTCTGATCACCTGGGAAGATCCTGTAAACAGGTCCGGTCCTGTGTTGTCATGTTCTGACTTTGAGAGGTTTGTGAAAGTGAAATGAGGGTCTGCCAGAGGCGTTGTGGTTGAGGGAAAGCCATTCTTTTGCTCTTCTGCATCTGTGATTTGTCTCAGTTCTTCATCAGATGAGTCTTCATCACTGGGCACCAGGCAAGGATCTTCACCTGTCATTTCTTCTTCTGAATCTGAGCAGTGACAAATAGTGAGAGAAGAGAAACCATGAGGACAGGAGGAGAGAAAACACTGAGATGTTTCAGCAAACACACACACTTATCTAATGCTCGCAGCGAGCCGCCTGGACATGGTCTAGCAGAGCTTGTGTGTTTCTCTTCCCTTCTTACCGACTGCTGCCTCCTGCATTATTAATGCTTATCCTACACAGCTTGAAGTTTCCATCACTCTGCTAGTCAGCAAATACTGAAGAAACAACTGCTGTGTGAATGAAGCCTGATGTCTACACTGGTGTTTTCTCATCATCTCTATGTGCTGGACCTCAAGGGATTGGTTCTAAATCAGGTTATTTTCTCATTTATTAAGTATTTTTTAATGTTTATCAAACAGCTCTTTGGAATACTTGATTTGGATTGGTCATTCATGCATATATTGTTGTATAATTGTCCGACACATCCTTCATATCTGTACTAGTTTCATTTCTCTCGTCACTCCTCAAATTCATATTTCATGCCATACCCAAACATGACCCTGAACTTGTGAACGGTAGTGTATATGTTACTTATTTTTTATTTATTTTACCATATTGGTGTTGCCACCATTTTATAAAATCCACAAGTCACTTGTATGTTACAGTGATTTTGCATTGGTTAAATGTTAAAGGCTAAATAACACCGCTTAAGCATAGTAAAATCTGTAATGCACAGCCAGCTTCGAGTGGTATATATTGGTTTTAAATATATTTCAACTGCTATTAATTACAAAGGAAACAGTTCACTCACAATCATTTTCAAAGAATAATTATAAACATGGTGGCTCAAGCACATCATGGAAGACAAACAAAACTGCAATTAGATACTGCCAACTAACATTTTCAATGTTCAGACAACTTCAATAAAAATGTACCTATATAAATCTTACTGACCTGACATGCTCAGCTGTAAGGACAGCACTGTAGCTTTGGGTGACCTTCGCGGGGCCTTTAACCATTTGGAGGCCGGAGGTGAACGGTGCCTGTAAGTATGAGAGGATTCAACTCTCGGCGTAGAGGACCTGATGGAGTCATAGATAGGCCTAGCAGACGTACTTCTGTCTGAGACTAATGCAGACTGTGATGATTCTCTAGGTGACCGATTTAATGAAGGAACTGCAGTGCTTGGGGAAGTGATAGCAAATTCTGAAGACAGTTGAGATAATTTTGGTTCAGAAACAGGTGTTGAATGAGTAGGTATGGACTGGATTGGGTTGACTGGAGAGGAAGCTGATCTAGACCCTGGGGATGGAGAATCTGGAGGTTTAGGACTTTGTTTAGAGACGAGAAAAGCAGGAGGATGACATTGAGAAGCCCTAACAGATGGCACTCTACCAGGAGAGGGGGTGACAGTGGAAATATGGTCCTCAAAGCCTGGGAGAGTTTGTTTTAATTTGGGTGTTAGGAGTGAAGGAGATGATGTTGGCAGAAGCGCTGAGGGTTTATCCCATTGTGCTGCAGAAGATCTCGCCCGTGGGCTTGGTTTTGGAGAGTCACTGAGTTCTACTTTCTGGCTTCCTGTTTGTGAATTCAACAGAAATGGCTCTGAGGTAGTCGA
Organism: Carassius carassius; assembly: GCF_963082965.1. Classification (NCBI taxonomy): domain Eukaryota; kingdom Metazoa; phylum Chordata; class Actinopteri; order Cypriniformes; family Cyprinidae; genus Carassius; species Carassius carassius. The sequence goes on along the minus strand of NC_081767.1, from coordinate 31,551,896 downwards.
CAGGTGCTGTGACTTCTGAAGCCTCGTTTGAAGTGGAGAAAAGCTTTCTGATCTTGGCAATGATGGCGAAGATTTGTCAGTCTCTTGAGACTGGGGCCACATCTCAGAAGAAGAGCTGATCTTTGTGTCAGAATTACATTCACTGAAGGATCTTTTGGTCATCTCAGAGAAAGACGGTGTGGAAGGCAAGACCGAATATCCAAAATCTCCTCCTTCAGATAAATCTTCATTTCCTACAGATGCAAACCTTAAGGAAGAAAAACAGACATGCATATATAACATCTAACAACTTACTCCCACAGTTTTATTTTAAGTCTAGTTGTGGCTGATATAAATGTAAATGTCAACACGACACTGTATTTGTGTCAGTTCTGAAATAAGAAAAACACAGCAACTTCAATAATATTGTTGCTTCAAGACGACACTCCTACTGTGAACTTTTCTGTCACTTTCTTTCAAAACATCTCATTTTTGCCTTGATCTTGAGTTGCTTACATTTTGCTCTCATTTCTCTGCTTGACTCCAAAGGATCTGTAAAATGTAGCATCCCCAACCATCTTCTGGAGAAATGAAAGTGACAAAAACAGTGTTTGTCAGAAGAAGACAGAATGATAAGTGTAAAGAAACATTACTGAGGAATTATTCTTTGGCCCCCACCCAGCAGTCCATTAGAGAAACTGGGGCGCTGCGGTTCAGAATTACCTCATCTAACTCTATGATGCTTAAACAGGATTCTGCAGGGCTGTCCGCTTTCCCAGCATCCTCAGCGGGAGGGATCGTGAAGAGAGAGGTAATGTATTTATGCAACTCCATCCGCTCTGCTGCAAATCAGAGATGCAGTAAAACAGATTTATGTTTAGAGTTAAACACTGAAATTAAATCAGCTAAATGTTCAGTTTGTACACACTTATTCATAACACAGAGTGACAGATCTTATTTCAGTCCATGCCCTGTTATTTTTTAAGACATTAATTTATTTTCTGAATAAATACCCCATCCGTGCACAATTCATTCATGCATATTACTTAAAGAAAAAATGTTTTCATAATATTTCAAAATACACTACTGTTTAAAGATTTGGGATTAGATTTGATTTTAATATTTTTAACAGTAAATACATAATGTTAATAAATGGAATACATTTTTAATATTTATTCCATTTAAATAACAATGTTTTTCAGTTACTGGGGTCTTGAAAAAAAATCTGAATACACAGGATGCGTTTGAAAAAGTGACTAAAAATGTTTTGGGTGTGAGCATCATGGAGGGCTTAAGAAAAGATGCGACAGGCTTGGGCTGGTGCTGACGAAGAGAGACGCCACTCATCGTGGGGCTGTTTGGGAAAAGCTGAATGTGATCAGTTCCTTGACAGCTGTGATCAACCGGCCTCCCAGCAGCACCTAGAAACTTCTCTCAAACAGTTGTCGGAGTGCTCTGTCAGACCATCGCCCTCCCTCCAGTGTAATAAGAGCTCTGTGATTACCCTTCAGGGACGGAGTGATAGATCCGAGTTGCTGGCAGTGAGAGGAAAGCTGCCCTCTGCAGTGACTCTTACAGCTCATTTCTCCAACTTTTTGGTGAGAGTGCACTTGTACGGGTCTATGTGAATCGCAGCATGTACACGTCCAGTCACCCACCATTCGTTGTCATCCATTTTCTAACCCAGGTATGATGATAAGACAAGTTTACAGTGACAAATATATATATATACATATATATATATATATATATATATATATATATATATATATATATACACAGTGTACATATATATATATATATATATATACAACCCGAATTCCGGAAAAGTTGGGACGTTTTTAAATTTTAATAAAATGAAAACTAAAAGACTTTCAAATCACATGAGCCAATATTTTATTCACAATAGAACATAGATAACATAGAAAATGTTTAAACTGAGAAAGTTTACAATTTTATGCACAAAATGAGCTCATTTCAATTTTGATTTCTGCTACAGGTCTCAAAATAGTTGGGACGGGGCATGTTTACCATGGTGTAGCATCTCCTTTTCTTTTCAAAACAGTTTGAAGACGTCTGGGCATTGAGGCTATGAGTTGCTGGAGTTTTGCTGTTGGAATTTGGTCCCATTCTTGCCTTATATAGATTTCCAGCTGCTGAAGAGTTTGTGGTCGTCTTTGACGTATTTTTCGTTTAATGATGCGCCAAATGTTCTCTATAGGTGAAAGATCTGGACTGCAGGCAGGCCAGGTTAGCACCCGGACTCTTCTACGACGAAGCCATGCTGTTGTTATAGCTGCAGTATGTGGTTTTGCCTTGTCCTGCTGAAATAAACAAGGCCTTCCCTGAAATAGACGTTGTTTGGAGGGAAGCATATGTTGCTCTAAAACCTTTATATACCTTTCAGCATTCACAGAGCCTTCCAAAACATGCAAGCTGCCCATACCGTATGCACTTATGCACCTCCATACCATCAGAGATGCTGGCTTTTGAACTGAACGCTGATAACATGCTGGAAGGTCTCCCTCCTCTTTAGCCCGGAGGACACGACGTCCGTGATTTCCAACAAGAATGTCAAATTTGGACTCGTCTGACCATAAAACACTATTCCACTTTGAAATAGTCCATTTTAAATGAGCCTTGGCCCACAGGACACGACGGCGCTTCTGGACCATGTTCACATATGGCTTCCTTTTTGCATGATAGAGCTTTAGTTGGCATCTGCTGATGGCACGGCGGATTGTGTTTACCGACAGTGGTTTCTGAAAGTATTCCTGGGCCCATTTAGTAATGTCATTGACACAATCATGCCGATGAGTGATGCAGTGTCGTCTGAGAGCCCGAAGACCACGGGCATCCAATAAAGGTCTCCGGCCTTGTCCCTTACGCACAGAGATTTCTCCAGTTTCTCTGAATCTTTTGGTGATGTTATGCACTGTAGATGATGAGATTTGCAAAGCCTTTGCAATTTGACGTTGAGGAACATTGTTTTTAAAGTTTTCCACAATTTTTTTACGCAGTCTTTCACAGATTGGAGAGCCTCTGCCCATCTTTACTTCTGAGAGACTCTGCTTCTCTAAGACAAAGCTTTTATAGCTAATCATGTTACAGACCTGATATCAATTAACTAGATGTTCTCCCAGCTGAATCTTTTCAAAACTGCTTGCTTTTTTAGCCATTTGTTGCCCCCGTGCCAACTTTTTTGAGACCTGTAGCAGGCATTAAATTTTAAATGAGCTAATTAAGTGGATAATAGTGTAAAATTTCTCAGTTTAAACATTTGCTACATTATCTATGTTCTATTGTGAATAAAATATTGGCTCATGTGATTTGAAATTCCTTTAGTTTTCATTTTATTAAAATTTAAAAAACGTCCCAACTTTTCCGGAATTCGGGTTGTATTAGGGGTGTAACGATTCACTCGTTTTCTCGATGCATCGATTACAAACCCTGTCGATTCATATGCATCGATCTTGAAACATGATTTTTGAATCGTGAATCACTTCTTGGACAGTAATCGATTCAAAATGCTAAGAATCAAATGAATCGCGATTTCTATAGCGATTCAATGCTTTCAAAATGTATACACATTAAATTACTACACGCACGAATTAATGCAGACCTTGAAGAGTGTTCGTGAATCGTGCCTCTTGTCTGTCCTTCACGCGCTCCACTGTTTACCGACTGAGACTGTCACAGGATTGCGCTCGCGCTCCGTTCGTCTCTGACGCAGCTGACGTGTGATCTATAGGACTCGTGGCCAGTAATGCTAACGTGAAGTAGTTTTACTTTTCTGTAGTTTGTCAATGGCTCTCTGCATCTTACCGACGGAGTTACCGGAGCCGTCGACAGCTGTATTTATTGCATGGACGGAGCAGAAATGTAAGTGTCTAAATCATACGCACAGATCCATTGAATGATAAATGTTTTTAAACAATGCGGATGAACCGAATATACGAAGGAAACGTTTAAAATTAACCACAGCATTAACAACGACCTTGAAATAAGAGCGCGAGATTTATCTGATAATCAGATGCATGAAAGTAGCGTTTGTTTCATTAGCAAACAGACATCTGGCACGTTTTCTCTCAGAATCATTCGTTGATGGAGAGGAAAAGTTAAATAGAGATGAAGACGTTTTCACACTGAAAGAGAAGCGATCTCGCTCTCATAGATGTGCCAGGCTATATCTGCAGCTAAACTGAATAAAAGCAGAATGAACTGATGAAACTAAAAAAAACCCACAAACAATTTATGAATGATGCAGTGCTAATTGACATTTATTACAGTACAGAAACTATAAAGTATATTTTCTACCTTATTCTGTGCAGAAAATTTAAATAATTGCTAATTAAATGTAGCCCAGTATATAAAACAATCATAAAATTGTCATTAGGAAAAAAATATCGATTACAAATGATTGATTATTGTCCAGCAGTGTATTTGATTTATTACAGCTAATTAAAAGTAATTTAAAAAGAAGATAATTCCTTGTAAAAAAAAATATAATAATTATTATTATTATTATATAGGCTACATACATAAAATGATTGTATTTGACATTTCTGTCACTTCTGAAATTATGGCTACACCCCTGGTGTGACAAAATGTTAGCTTATACATAATACTCTTTAAGCTCTTTTTTAAAAACTTGGCTTACATACATTTTAACATATGCCATGTCGCATCATTAAACTAGCATTTAACAATGGACAAAAGGTTTTTTTTTTTTTTCTAACCTATGGTTCTCTAACCATAAATGCTACTGTAATTTGCCCCGTGATTAAGCATTTCAAGAATTTAGTAGAAGCATTTAAATAATCCTGTGAATGCACTTAAAGAATGCAGAATCGAATCGTTATAATCGAATCGAATCGAATTTAATTGTGAATTGAATCGAATTGAATCGTTCTAAATTTGCAAAAATCGTTCTTGAATCGAATACCTATGAATCGTAATCGAATCCAATCGCTGCCTTGCCAAAGATTCACAGCCCTAATATATATATATATATATATATATATATATATATATATATATATATATATATATATATATATTTGCAACCGTATTTTTTATATATTTTTCTGGTCCTATTTTGTACAATAAATTCACATCAACAAACAGTTGACGGTAGCCATTGACTTCCACTATTTTTTCCAATGGCTACAATTAACTGTTTGCTTACCAACATTTTTCAGAACTTCTTATTTTGTGCTTAGCAGAAGAAAGAAACTCATACAGATTTGGAACAACTTGAGGCTGAGTAAATAATGACAGAGTTTTGGAGAGGATTATCCCTTTAAATGTTTGCAAGAAGAAGAAAAAAGGTAAATATGAGCAAAGAAGAACAAAAATCTAACCTTTCACTGAAGTAAAACAGTTGAAATTGGGGGGGATATAGACCGTTTCAACGGCAACAACATAAACAAACGTTACTTTGCATGCGCGCTTTTGTGGACCTAACTTAACTTCCGGTAGACTTCCAAATAGTAACAACTCAATAACAACAGCCAAGTCCCCTAGAGTAGATATTTTCTGATAAACAAACAAAATATGTTTGCCGCGTGGATCAGGCGGACTTAATGAAAATGCAAATTCATTCTTTGCCAGCAGGAGATGTTTTAAAGCATAGACATAAAGGGCGAGAAATAGAGGTTTCCCCAGTGACAGCTGTAAACAAAGCAGAGCTGGTACGCTCACACGCTGCTTTATCAGGCATATAACACGCAAGTCTTCCTTCAGAAATACAGCGATATAAAAGCACCTGTGCCTCGTTTTGATATTTAAACATATAAATGTAAGGAATTATTATTATTAAACGTGCAGTACATTACTCATGTTTATTCAACGAAGCCTTTTTGAAAATCGATCAGTTTTAAAATTGTGGCGAGTCTCCAAAAATAAATAAATGTATGGGAAACACATCCCGCAGCACAACCACCTGAGCCCAACTTCAGTCTACTCATCACCTTGACTTTAACTGCGTTTGTAGAAGGCACTGCAGCCAGACCGATATACACAACACAGACCGGAAGTTAACTTAGGTCCAGGCGCGTGCGCCCGATGAAACCGTCTATACAGGTGCTTCTCGATAAATTAGAATGTTGAGAAAAATGTAATTTATTTCAGTAATTCAACTCAAATTGTGAAACTCATGTATTAAATAAATTCAGTGCACACAGACTGAAGTCTTTGGTTTTTTTAATTGTGATGATTTTGGCTCACATTTAACAAAAACCCACCAATTCACGATCTCAACAAATTAGAATATGATGACATTTCAATCAGCTAATCAACTCAAAACACCTGCAAAGGTTTCTTGAGCCTTCAAAAGGAGTGTAAGTCACAAAAATTAATTGCCAATAAGCTGGCTGTTCACAGAGTGCTGTATCCAAACATGTTAACAGAAAGTTGAGTGGAACGAAAAAGTGTGGAAGAAAAAGATGCACAACCAACTAGAGGTGGGCGATATCTCGATATTAAAATTATATTGAGATATTTTTTAAACACGATATGGATTTTGACATATCGTATATATCGATATATTGTTTAGATTTAATTCTAATTCCGCCACTTTGCTTGTTTGCCTTCTCTGTGCTGTGCTCGCCCCCGCTCGCTCACCCCCCGCCTTCTTGCTTTTGTTCCCTCTCCACTCGCGTGTTGTCTCATTGAACATGGCGGCATCCGCAACAAGCCCGGAGGCTACAGAACTTGTCTCAAAAAAAAGGACAACCGGCTCCATTATATGGAGATACTTCGGTTTTAAGATGTCGGACGAACAGCAGACAGATGTCTACTGCTGTGAATGCATTAAGTTGGTGCCAACCAAAGCTTCTAGCACCACAAACCTTTTCCTCCATTTACAGACAAGGCACAAGCTCACATACGAGGAGTGCACCACACACTACAAACACTACACAGATAACACTCCACAAATCTTTAACGCGGAGCGTAGAATATGAAAGAAAGAGCGCAAGGTGGTGTAGCATCACCAAGTCCGTGGCATTTCATATAGCGGTGGACATGGCACCCATTTCCGCCGTTGAACAACGTGGCTTTATACGCATGCTAAAAACACTTGATCCAAGATACAGTTTACCTAGTCGGCATTACTTTGTGAGACAAGATCTCCTGCGACTGTACACTACAGAGAGAGAGCGGCTTGCTTACAGATTTTTTTTTTATCTTAAATGCAGCAGAAGAACTTTGTTCCTATATGCACTGCCTACCTTGAGTTGAGTTGTTTTATTTGTGAATGAAAAGAAGGCAATATGTATTATTTCTTCCTTAATTTTACAGTTAAATTATAATTTTTTGTATACAGGGATTTATTTATTTTTTTTATGTCGCCGAAGCACTTTGTTCCTACATGAACTGCCTACCTCTTTGCACTTCAATAAAAAAAAGACTTTGTGGTATTTGGCATATTTGTTTTTGCAGTAGATTTTGGGGGGTCATTTTTCCTGTAAAGATATCGAGATATATATCATATATCGAGATATAGCAAAATATATCGAGATAGATTTTTTGTTCCATATCGCCCACCCCTTACAACCAACCGAGAGAATTGCAGCCTTATGAGGACTGTCAAGCAAACTGGATTCAAGAATTGTAGAGAACTTCACAAGGAATGCATTGAGGCTGGGGTCAAGGCATCAAGAGCCATCACACACAGAAGTGTCAAGGAATTTGGCTACAGTTGTCGTATTCCTCTTATTAAGCCACTTGAGGCATCTTACCTGAGCTAAGGAGAAGAAGAAATGGACTGTTGCCATTGATCCAAAGTCCTTTTTTCAGATGATTATAAGTTTTATATTTCATTTGGAAACCAAGGTCCTAAAGTCTGGAGGAAGGGTGAAGAAGCCCAAGTTGCTTGAAGTCCAGTGTTAAGTTTCCACAGTCTATGATGATTTGGGGTGAAATAACATCTGCTAGTGTTGGTCCATTGTGTTTTTTGAAAACCAAAGTCACTGCACCCATTTACCAAGAAATCTTGGAACAATTCATGCTTCCTTCTGCTGACCAGCTTTTTGAAGATGCTGATTTCATTTTCCAGCAGGATTTGTCACCTGCCCACACTGCCAAAAACACCAAAAATTGGTTAAATGACCATGGTGTTGATGTGCTTGACTGGCCAGCAAACTCCCCAGACCTGAACCCCAGAGAGAATCTATGGGGTATTGTCAAGAGGAAAATGAGAAACAAGAGACCAAACAATGCAGATGAGCTGAAGGCCACTGTCAAAGAAACCAGGGCTTCCATACCACCTCAGCAACTGATCAGCTCCATGTCACGCCAAATTGAGGCAGCAGTTAAAGCAAAAGCAGCCCCTACCAAATATTGAGTACATGTACAGTAAATTAACATATTTTCCAGAAGGCCAACAATTCACTAAATGTTTTTTTTAAATTGGTTTTATGAAGTATTCTAATTTGTTGAGATAGTAAATTGGTGGTTTTTCTCCAATACACGTTGGCCACAATTATTAGTACCCCTAGAGATTCTTCTAATTTGTATATTTACATTCATATTTACGTTTTCGTGACCTTTTTACAAAGGGGGCTAATAATTCTGACCACAACTGTATGCAAATATGCATATATACAAACACACATAAATATTGTCAAAAGTAATTTCATGTTTTAAAGTGTGTGTGTGTGTGTGTGTGTGTGTGTGTGTGTGTGTGTGTGTGTGTGTGTGTGTGTGTGTGTGTGTGTGTGTGTGAGATGAAACGGGCCACACCTGTCAGTTTTCGGCTCAATTCATCTGTCTCTTCAGGTGGAGGTGTGGGTGGTTCTGGTCGGCGTTGGACAACAGACCGGGGCTGAAATTCTTCAATTTGTCCTCTGAGGGAGAGAAAATAATGCTGCTCCCAGTAAATCACACTCAGAAATTTGAGGATAATTAATCAGGCTCCCTTTCCTCAATGGTACAACTATAAATAAACGACATTTCAGCACAGCACAGCACTTTAGTAATAGCTTTATCCTCCTCTGAAAAATATTTCCACAGTAGTAAAAAATAACATTAACCAATAATACAATAGCCTGACATGTTTTACGTCTTTTCAGCATTTTTCTAATCGATTCCTGAAGCATAAAATCAAGCCTTGCCTTATATTATTTTGGAGATGTGTACAACTACACATTTTCAAAAACAGTTGGCTGGTGGGCTGTCTGACTGAGTAGTTAATTTGCCAATGTTAAAGAAGGTCTGTAAAATTAGGCCACTTTTGGTACAAATAGAATTGAGCATCATTGAAGTATAGAGTAGCTGAGTGACATACCATGATTTAAGAATGTGACAAATACGTAATCATTGTCTTAATATTTTTTCTTGTTTTCTAGTATAAACATCTTAACTTCTTTGAAACAAAATGTACTCTAAGAAGCAAAATTAGATTTTTCAGTTTTTGAGGTTTAAGCTGAAAGGAAAAACCTGTTTACAGTATATATAAGCTGTTTATATATAAATACTTACAGCAAAAAAATGGTGTTCTTGCAGCATATACTGTACTAATAATTATTGTAATAATAATGATAACAATTATATATATATATTTCTTTCTTTCTTTTTTTAGAAGTCTCATTTTGCTTAACAAGGCTACATTTATTTGATTAAAAAAATTTAACTGTAATATTGTGAAAATTATAAACATTTAAAAGAACTATTTCCTATTTGAAAACATTTTAAAATGTATTTTATTCCTTTAATCAAATTGTCTAATCATTCCTCGAGTCTTCAGTGTCTCATGATCTTCAGAAATCATTCTAATATGCTGACTGGCTTCTCAAGCATTTCTTATTATAATCAATGTTTAAAACTTGTTCTGCTTAAGTTGTTCTGCTTAATATTTTAAGGGTTATTTGATAAATACAGCATTTGTTTGATACAGAAATCTTTTATAACATTATAAATGTATGTATTATCACTTTTGATCAATTTAATACCTCCTTGCTTAATAAAAATATTTCTTTCTTTAAAAAAATATTACTGGCCCCAAACTTGTCACAATATGAAAGTTACATTTAAATGCTGTTTCAACAGAGCATGCAAAGAGATTATTCTCTCTTCAGTTAATACAAAAAAAGCAACATAATTTCAATCCAAAACAAATGAAAGCGGCTGAAGGAAGTTGATGACCCAGACTTCCTGGGTCCGAGAGTGAATCTCAGTCAACCAGATTTTCCTAACCCACAGGTTTAGTCCTTTAAACCTTACAACCATACAAACGTCTCTCTTTTTTTATTCGTTGTGCTCTCATCTCCCTTCCTGAAGCCAACTCTTGCTGCCTTCTTTCCTCATTGCATGTGTGTGTGTTTGTGAGTGTATGAAGGGATTAGACACCCCTATCACACACTCTATTCCTCCAGAGTGTGAGCTGCAGCCCTGGGCCACGCGTCTGCCCTCCTCCCACAGAACCTAAACACACAAACGCACATGCTGGAAAAATCCAGCTTCCTGTTCCGTGATTCTTCACAGAAAGAAGGCAATTTAACGGATTCACAATTAGACCCTTCTTAAATAGCCAACCTAAATACCATAGCTGCCACAGATACCATAACGCTCAAGAAGCGGTTCAAAGCACTTAGGAGGGTTTACAGATACTGTGTTTGTGTGTTTTGCTTGCTTTTATCAGGCTTTCTCATTTCGTAGGCGAGCATCGCAATCTTTTGGGGGGGGGGGGGGGCAGAACAACCTTTCACTGGCTCTTTATCAAAACTTAGTGTGCTGCCTACATAGGTGGCTGTCTTCAAAAGCAACACCCTAACTGAAATGGAAGACCTAGAATGTACTACAAAGGGTTTATTTTAGTATTATTCATACACTGTTACATTTTTTAGTGAATTTCCAGGTTAATATTTGCATTACTTTCACAGTGGGCCTTGAACAGCATCACACTGTGTATCTACAGTGCATATGTACTCTGAAGGCACCCAGCAGGCAACACATCATGAATAGATCATGCTGTAGATTTTTCTAATTCATGTTGGTTTTATTTGTGCTACTGAACTTGTTTTTGGTTCACTTTTAGCAATTTGTGCTGTTTGTTTATTTTGTAATGTTGATTTATGTTGTAAGTGTTGTTTTTATGGTGTTATTGTTTAGTTTTGTATGTCGAGTAATACAATTTTATGCATTTAGCAGACGCTTTTATCCAAAGCGACTTACAGTGCATTCAGACTTACATTTTTTGCCTAACATGTGTTCCCTGGGAATCGAACCCACAACCTTTTACACTGCTAACACAATGCTCTAACCTGAGTTTTTACTTCTGGAGCCCAAATGCTGCACTCTATGCTGCCTTTAGAATTTACTATTTGGAACATTAATCGAAAATCACAATTTCAGCTGTTGCGATTTGCTAATTTGCTAATTATGGCGTCTACAGGGTCAGACCAATAGTTAGGCAAATTATAACTAAAGAAAATCGATAGGTAAATTAAGATTCGAAAAGACAGACAACAAACAAAAAAATAATTTGCAAGAGCTGCGCCACAATGCATATCAAGAGCATTCCTTATTGCATGTTCGCTATTCCCAATTCAGAAGACCGCACACACAGCCTGTGTCTCTGAATGCTTCTCATAATCGCTCCTCTCTTCCCCACGCGGAGCGAATCCCGCGTCATAGACGAGTCGTTCACACTTGCCGCACTCACGAAGCCTTTTTCGTAACGCTCGGTTATATTCTCGAGCGGCCCTGTACCGCAAACCTCCACGAGCGCATTTGGCAGTATGGATGGCTGGATGCACGCACGCAACCTGCGTCTACTCTCACTTACCTCTGCGTTTAAAACGAATGTAAATTCAGTCTAACTGCTTGCTAATTTCACTTGGATGAAATGAAACATTCAGCACATTTTCCACTTGTTCTTAAAATCCCAAATACAATGTAACATGTAATACTTTAATAATTGACTAAAGAAATAAGTTCTTTATTTATATAAAAATATAAATCTTTCCAGTGAAATGCAGTAATTAAGTTAATTCTGTAAAAGTAGTTATACCATTATAATATTGTTATGGCAATAATGCCTAAAACAAAAAGGAATTTTGTAATGGTTTAATGGAAACTGTAATTTCTGCTTTTTTTCAGCAGGGTAATGATACTCATACTATGCTGCACATTATTGATAAGCTTGGCTTTGCAAATTTAAAATCGCACATCAAATCGCTATCGCAATATCTGTCAAAAAAATCGCAATCCAATATTTTCCCCATATCGCACAGCCCTAGTTAGGAGTGTGCCTATGATGTATTAAAATGGTCCCTACATAGGCAGCTTGCTAGGTTTGTGTGCCAGTGTGTTTATTTAAGGAAGATTTTACAAAGTTAAAGCTATACCATGGGGCTTGGGTGCTGATTAGCTCAATAAATTCCAGTGACTAGGCAGTGGCACAACTTAAGGGTAAGGCTGTGTAATTAGCAGCCATAAGTCATTAATTGATCTTAAATGGACCTTAATTTGGGCCTGGGAAGGTAAATGAAGCTTGTAATGCTCTTATTCAATGGGTGCCTGTTCGGTTATAAAGTGTGAGGTGACAAGCACTAACCTGCGGTGCTTTTTCAAGAGGAGTTTCTCCATGTAGCACAAAGTGTCCTCCTTGAACTCCACATAAATTAACGGCTGGGATCCTTTCTCTGTTTGTGTTTCCATCACAGACACTAGAGAGAAAACCACACCAATCAAGCCTTCAGTCCAAACTCTGTGTGTACAGAACAGGAAAATAACCGTATTTACGTGAAGTGTGCATGTAGCCTAGAAGTCGTTCAAACACTCTTTTTTAGCAAACCCTTTCCTTTTTAGCTTCATGCAAACCACTAAAGAATTTATATTAAACAAATACTGGCTGTCGAGTGCAGTAGGCCTATTTGTTTTTTAAAGTTATTTTGCTGTATTGTGAGAATATAAAGGGCGGTTAGACTTCAGTGCATCTGAAACGCCCTTAACACAACAGTCATTATCACAGTGAGCACAAGCCAAGCAGCATTGCAGCAAGAGAGAGAGGGACAAACACAAGGAGTCTGATGCATGATAAAGACTAACTTTACTTTGCTGCAGTGTGATTCAATCGAGTGTAAGAACGGCTGTCCTATTCAGCTTTAAACCCAACTATACATAAACAATGTTTGAAATAACAGGCAAGCATACTACTTTTACTATATTCGCAGCATGAAATATGTAAAATATGCATATATATAAATAAATAATCAAATTTCACGTAACACCATGTCTACACTGGATGTGAAATATGTATCACCATGGATCAAAATAAATTGCTCCTCTGTTAATTCTGACCGTTACATCAAAGCCAGCTCATGACATTTCTTGTCTCTGGTTTACTAATTTAAATAACAGTTTGCTTCAAATTATGATCGTAAGCAGTTGAAGCAATACTATATACTATAAATAATAAAATCATTGCCTTTGCATTAATGTAAAGTAGGGTATTAAGTTAATCACCCATTTTACTTTTGATAAAGTCGAGCATCAAGATCAAAGCTGGTTAATCTTCTAAGCTTTATTATTATGAATCTGCCACTAATAAACTGCAAGATAACCTGATGACATCATTGTGATGAGGTTGTGATGTTGATCATTGCATAAAGTACACTACTCCTAAAACATAGTAAGTTTAGAATTACCAGTATGCACAAGACCTCACGTCTGCTCTCATTTAGCAACAAATATCCTGCTGTTCTTGACTAATAGCCCTAACAGATTGAATTTCTTGTGAACTGGCATCATCATTCAAGTTTCTGAGAATAGTTTTTTAAACTCATTGAATCATATGTTGTCAAATAATGGAGGCATTTCAGCAAACCGCACGCAGCGCCTGAAAACACACACACGTTATCATCGAGAACATGTTTGTCATGCATATACTGAATGTAGTTACCTGGCAACCAATCAGCAGCCCTGACGCACCTGCAGCGTGCGTTATATCAGTCAATGCCACACATGAGTGTGCTTTATGAGAGACTGTTTGTGTGTGTTCAGACAGCCTGCAAGGGAATATATGTGGCAGCTCACACGAACCTGACAGCATGTCACTTTATTACTGTGGTTTGACTGTAGCACCTCCACACACACTCAGATGCATAAATGTGTGTGTTACCTGGTCTCTGTCTTCCCTCTCTCCACTCTTTCAGAGCCTCCTGGAAGGACCTGGCTGACTCTTCTTCATCAAAGCCTCCTCTCTGCAGAGAGCTGTCCTCTTCCTCACCAGCCTCCTCATCTTCCAAGTCAACACCGTCATTCATGAACAACACCTGAGGCGAGACACAGAGAACACAATAAGAGTGACAGAGACAGTGAGAGATGGAGATTCAATTAAATGGAGCACATAGCCAAGTCTCCACACTCTACAGAAAGTTGAGAGAGGTTTTGTGTTCAAATGTTGACTTCATTCCTGCCAACAAGAACACAAGATGTATGCATTGAATTGATCAGATGTTGCAGTACTATACATTTATATGTTGCATCGATTAAAAAAACAAAGCAAAAAAAAAACTGCTGTTCTTTTGAACTTTCTATTCATCAAATTATATAAACAAATGTTCTTATTTCCAAAAAAATTATTTGTAACATTGAAAATGTTACTTGCGCATCAAATCAGCATATTAGAATGATTTCTGAAGGATCATGTGACACTGAAGACTGGAGTAATGATGCTGAAAATACAGCTTTGCATCCCAGGAATAAACTACATTTAAAAAAAAAAATGTAAATTATAATTATATTGTACAATATGGTTACACTTTAGTAGAAATCTTCATATATAATGCATCATAAAAGTATATTTAATGCATTAATTCTGACTTGTAATGCCCCTTGTAATGCATTGTGTGATCTCATCTATCTATTCATTGTTACACAGAAAAAGTAATGCATTAAAGTAACACCACACTTTTTTTGAAAATTGGCTAATATTCCATCTCCCCTACAGTTAAACAGTTGAGTTTTACTGTTTTCGAATCCATTCAGCCGATCTCCGGGTCTGGTTGTAGAACTTTTAGCTTAGCTTAGCATAGATCATAGAATCTGATTAGACCGTTAGCATCTCACTCAAAAATGACCAAAGAGTTTTGATATTTTTTCCCATTTAAACTTGACTCTTCTGTAGTTACACTGTGTACTAAGACCGATGGAAAATGAAAAGTTGTGAATTTCTAGGCTGATATGGCTAGGAACTATACTCTCATTCTTGCGTAATAATCAAGGAACTTTTGCTGCCGTATCATGGGTGCAGCAGGCGCAGTGATATTACGCAGCACCTGAAGATAGTGCCCAGCTAGTTTGTGTTGTTGCTGCAATAGCAGAGTTGCTGGGGACGATTTTCAGGCCTTGCGTTATAAAGTGAGACTATTTTCAAAAATAATGGAGTGTTCCTTTAAAACACATTTTTAAAAGATCCATTTAAGATGAACCAAATCTGCAAATATAATGTATTTTAACTTTGGTTACAATTATTTATGAAAACATACTGTATAATGCATTGCATGTACATCATAAATAGCTTTATAATGCACTGTGCAGAAAAATAAACTTCTTTCAAAACTCCTTAACTCATGCTTGTAATGTCTTGTTTTTTGTGGACATGTGCTGCTAAAAAGTTTGTTAAAAAATAGTTTGCAATAGCTTAGTTAACAATGAAATGTGAAATAGGCAAACTGCTTGACGGAACATTCACATACAGGTAACATTTTATATACAGTACAATGCATTATAAACATTTTTTTAATGCCTTAATTATGTTTTTCAATGCACCTTATAATGCACAATATGATATCTGCAAATATTATACTGCAGTTTAAATTTGGTTACAATTATTTATGAACAGAAATAAAAAATTACAATGTACATAATAAATCCGTCTTTTATGCATTATCCATTTGTAACTGGATTTTACCTAAAGAAGCTAAATGTATGATTCAATTAATAAGCAGTTTGATGTACCACCCCAAACAATCAGTGGCTCACCTGTGTGTGGTGTATATTGTAATCAGAAGTGGGCCAAAGGCTCCTAGGAGTTGATCTTTTCTCTGTAGCTTCACTTTCATCAGCAGTTTTAGGGGATGCACCTTGTTGATTCTCCTCGCTGCTTACCTGCTGCTGGAGGCGGCCCAACACATCCCGAGTGCTGACAGGGGTCTGGAGCTCTGCCTGGATGAAGAAGCATAGATTTCAGTCAGACTTTCAGTTCAAAGTGTACAAATGCATCCTGTTAATGATTCGGCTAATGTACTGATGCAACCGAATGAATGCACACTCCTTATAGGTAAAGCATTCATCCAAATCATTAATTGGGATGTCCTGTGTTCAAAACACATCATCTGTGACATGCTGTTGCCTCCAATAAAAAACTAATCTGTCAGTTGTAGAAACAAGAAACAATAATGTAGTCTAGTCTATGGGGCAGCAGGGTTAAAACTAAAAAGAAAACTTGAAACTTGAACTTAATCTTTTTTATTTCAGCTCATTTTTATTTAGATTAATATATATTTATATATATATATATACACACACACACACACACACACACACAAACACACACACACACACACATAGACATTTAAAGAATAATAAAAAAATATAATAGTGTCTTATATAATGAAATGACACTAAAATAACACCGTTGGGCAGGACATTGTACACACTGGAGGAAAAATGGTGTAGAAGCAATTTTCACTCAGAAATTGCTAACAAATTTCACAAACAATTGCTAAGAAATGGCAAGTTACACACTGAATTAAACGTGAAATTTTGAAGTAGAAAACCTGAAACAGTATTTTCTTGTATGACATCCAATAATATTTGCTTTATGTACAACTTTGAAAACAAATGTTATACAAATGTTAAACAAATAGTGCACTTTTCATTTTAAAAGTAGTAACCATGAAATATGTCATACAATACACAGCGAAACCTAAAACCCAGAGAACACTTACATGTAGCATGGTAGGGTTCCTTTAATTTGATCATATTTACACCAGGTAATTGCTCCTTTTATTACTGATTACTGCAAACATTATCAAATCTCGCCATAAAAAGTGCAAATGAATAATAGTCATGAAATCATATAATACACCCAATAACTGGTACCCAGACAACAAATTCCTCTTTATGACATTATGTCCTTAAGATAACATTGTTAGTGGCCATTACGGTGGTCGTGGCTGCTGAATAATGCTTTCTCTTACCTCACCAGATAAAACCTTGACTGTCTCGTGAATAGATTTTTATTATGCACTCAAATTACAGTAAACAATAGCAAATGAATTAGTTTATCTCTGCATAGTGATTTTCAGACAATAGAAAGCAATAGGAAACTATTAAAGGGAGAATAAATGTGTGCAGTTTGAGATAAAAGAGACTGCATCAAAAGCAAATGGGCAAATGCCTCTCTATCAAAAACAGACGTAGATAAACCAAGCTTGCAAAGAACAAACCCTAGGGACAAAAATATTAATATTTGTTCCCTTTTCCCCAATGGAAGCAAATTCAACAGGATTAGGATGCATAAAGCTGCATCAGAGCCCAGTGTAGTTAAATACAATCCTTAGTTTCTTGCCAAGACTGCACACTCCCTTCAAGCAGCACCCAGAAAGGATAATTTTGTCATAATTTACTTATAATTTATGTTTTTTTTCCAATCCTGTATAAGCTTCTTTTCTTCTGTTGAATACGAAAGAAGATATTTGAAAGAATGTTGGTAACCAAACAGTTGCTGGTAGCCATTGACTTCCATAGCGTGGAAAAACATTACTATGGAAGTCAATGGGGACCTTTGCTATTCTTCAAAATATATTTTGTGTTCAACAGAAGCAAGAAACTTACACAGATTTTTTATTTTTGGCCAAAAAAATAATACATGTAATACCTTTAATACATTTTATAATGGTATATTATACTAAAATAACACTGATGTAGACAGTAGACAGCGAGGAAGCTCACTAGAAGAGAGCCTATGGGTTCTTCTGTTTCTCCTCCATCTGGACTTGTTTGCTTGTGTTTGTGTAACTACAGCTTTCAGTATGCGGCAGTGCAGGGTGAGCGTCACACAGGGCAGAAGTAAGTTTGGAGATGCACATTTGCTGCCTAATGCTGCATGATGGGATATAAACATGAAGACAGATGCCAAGGGTTTATGTGGGCCGCTCAGTGTCATCTTCTCAGAAGAAGAGCTGATCTCCACACCATTCCAGCATACCTATAGTATGCAATAATTGGAGCACCTCAAATGCTACGATCAACACTGACACACACATGATGATGCCTAAACATATTTTTATGCCTATGTGTAGTGCTTTAGGACATTGGGTCATGGTGAAGTATGTTCCCTGCATGCTCTGGGGTCAGCGCTTATAGAAACCATAATGAGCTGACTTTTCCAAATTGACTCAACAGTCTGAATGACTGAAATACTGTAAAAACAGGAATTTTATGAAATATAAGTAGAATTCGAAATTATTTTCTATTTTAAAATGTAGTTTATTCCTCTGATGCAAAGCTGAATTTTCAGCATTATAACTCCAGTCTTCAGTGTCACATGATCCTTCAGAAATCATTCTAATATGATGATTTGCTACTTAATATTTTTGTGGAAACTGTGATACACTACCATGCAAAATGTTAAGGTCAGTAAGAACACTTTTATTCAGCAATGGTGCATTGAATTGTTTAAAAATGACAGTAAAGATAATTATGTTGCAGAAGATTTAAAAAAAAAAAAAAAAGAATTTCATTATATTGTAATAATAATACATAATAATTCTGTTTTTTACTGTTTTGATCAAATATATGCAGCTTTAATGAGTTTAATTGAGAGTTCAAAAAAACTAAATAACCTTAATGATTCCAAACTTTTGAACGTTATTGTAAATGGTTGTATTAATTATGGTTGTACATAGTTAGGTACACATAAGTGTAAATAGTGTCAACCTTCATTAGTCATTTAAGTAAGTGTAGATCAGAGTGATACTATAATAGTAAAATCACATAGCTAAAAGGTAATTTAATGAGCACAGTTAATTTTACATAAAGTTAATTTAATGGGAACAAAAAGAAATGAAGAAAAAAAACAAAATCATTATGCTGCTTATTTGTTGCATTGGCTAAGGCAACCTTCCTGAACGAAAGTGCAGGTACTTTTCTAAGTGGTCAGACTTAAGAGTTTTCACCTTATAAAACCATAGGGCCACTCAAGTCTCTAAAACAAACTCAAGCTGACGGAAGCGAGTGTGTGTGAACACACATCAGCTGTTTGTGTTTGTGTGGCTGTTCTCTAACCTGGCAAAAGGTGTGTGTAATTAGAGTTGGGTTAGAGTGAGCAGATTTACCACTAATGGTCAACAGCATTCTGCGTTTCTAAGAAATGGCATGGAGGAGGAAGACTGAATCTGGAGGTCTGTGCCTGGCACTGCTGAGGGTGTGTGTGTGTGTGTGGGATGGAGGGTGGTTGTCAGAACACCTCCTCACCTGTACGGGAACCATACGATGGCGCTTCAGTGCCCCCTTCTGGTGGAATCTGACGAAGCAGCCCACACAATAATCCTCTCCGCATTCTGCACACATCTGAAACAACAATTAAATAAGCCCAGGATTTGTACAGCAAGGTACATTCACCCCAAAAAACTTTAATATCAGCAATATATATTTAAATATCTTGCACTTTTTGCTTAACACGATACATATTAAAATGGAGAGAAGGGAGCTGCACATATCTTAAGGGAGCTCATTATTTTGTTACAGATTGTAAATGGATGCGGAGGATGAT